>NC_092252.1:24035965-24298465 GCF_036320965.1 Panulirus ornatus | reverse complement strand
ACTCAAAGCTCTCTTCCTTAGGCTTCCTTTCTTCACTTTGCTCCTTCAAATTTGGCTTCCTCTTTGACCCATCTATCTCTGTGGTTCTTGAAGGATCTCTCTCTCTCTCTCTCTCTCTCTCTCTCTCTCTCTCTCTCTCTCTCTCTCTCTCTCTCTCTCTCTCTCAGGTTCTGTCCTGTCCCCTACAGTTCTTTTTATAAACACCATCCTCTTTTCTACAAATAACCAAGTGCCATCAAAAGCTAAAGATTCAACACTGCATTCATCAACATCCTTCAATTCTGCTCCTTCTTCTCTTACTCGATCTGCATCTTCTCTTGAGACAGCTTTTGCAATAAACTCAGACAGGATATCTCCATCGAAAACACCTCACAACTCTTGTCTTTACTTTGACGGTTCTGTAATTCCACCTATTGGTTCAATGAACATACTTGGTATTACTGTAACATCCACTCTTTCCTTGAAACATAACATTACGATAATTGTTAATTCTACCTCTCAGATACTATGAGTCCTGTTTGGATGTAGAAATTTAATTTCTTCTCAACAGTTTCTGTTTACACAAATGACTGATTTGTCCTTGTATGGAGTACTGCTCTCATTTCTGGGGTGATTTCAGCTCTGTATCCTTACTTGACAGAGTAGAGTCAAAACCAGTGTGACTTATACACTCTCCCAGGATAATTTCAAAACTTGAGCTTCCTGCTCTATGTTGCAATGGTGGTTCACTTTTCTATGGGTATTACTTTGGTTTTTGCTCCTAAGAGCTGGCTGCTTGTGTGCCCCCACCACTAGCTAGACCAAGCAATATTGGCAAGCTGCTGTATCACACAATTACTATGTGGCCATTGGCAACTCAAGGGTGGGCCGTCTTGATAACTGTTTCTTTCCCTACATCTCAAAGCTTTGGAACTCTCTCCCTCCTTATATCTTTCCCAACAACTATGATCAGGAAAATTTTAGGTCAGGTTTTTCTCTTCCTTCAAAATTTGTAAATACCTTCCACTGTTTCTTCTTTTTCCCTTTCATAATCCTCTTTATATTTCAATTTAGGCCCGGCCTTGATGTAGACTTTCATTCATGACTGTAGCCTCCAATGTGAAAAACAAAAGACCATAAATATACATGACAGCATGTAAAGTCATCACAGTCTAAACAGGGTTAAAGAATCTTCACATTTCAGTTTTTGACACAAGTATGGTTATGATGTCGTCTGCATCGCCTTATCATACGTCACTACCTTCAATAATTAGAGGAAGCTCATGAAGTTGAAGCCACTTCCAATGGTGAATGAACATGAATCACTGAAGGTAACAGAACAACATTACTCATTGAAGAAAACAAAACAACATCAACCACTGAAGGTAAAAGAACAATATTAGTTATGGAAGGTAACAAAACAACAAAATCTATAAGTACTAATACAACTTCTCAACAGATTTCATTACACATCTTACATAACATCCCCATAACTCTCAAAAGATTCTGTTTAAATTGTGGTAAAAAGATTGATACTAAGGAAAACACTACACTACTTAATAATATTTTACTGCATACACAACATACTTTCCAATTAAATATTGAGATTTCATGTTACACGTATTCAAGACCTCTTTTCTTAACAAATACTTTTATATACAAAAACTATACCTTGAATAAATCAAATCCAGACTGGACTTATTCATTATTCTATAAAACTGACATACATATGGCTACTTACCACCATAAATCAAGGTATTGATTTAGATTATATGACCAAAAAATTTGAAAAACAAATCTTATGTGGAATGTGGAAATTTGAAAAACAAATCTTATGTGGAATGTGGCAAATCTAAAAGAAAAATACTAACTGTTATGAATCAATTCTTGAAAATAAAAAAAATAATAACAAGCAAGTGATAATTGTGCATTTTACTGTCATAAACTATCAAATAATGATGCCGAGCAATGTACAAATACCAAAGGTATGGTAGTAATCACTATGAGTGTACAAATTTGATTTGTATCTTGAGGAAAGGAACTATGCACATTTTCTAATAACTGAAAGAAGTAAAGAATTACAAAGAATTGCAACAACATCAAGTAGAAACTACTGTTAGATCTTCCACTTACTGGAGTTTAGCATACACATGCTAATATGTCCCTTACCTTCCCACCCCAGAAATCCCTTATATCCTTATCAGGCTCCAGCAGCACTCAGGAAGCTGGCCACATCCATCAGTCAAGACCTTAGGTCAAAAGTGTTGTGAAGTTGTGTGTGCCTCTACGTGCACAGAGTGCAGAGAATTGGGCAGGAAGTGCTTGGTGTCTCTTAATGGTAATTGCATTGTGGGCATGAAAGATCTTCGGATATGATGAAAAAGCATTTGTACTGTTGTACTGATGGGTGATGTCCACAGCATAAGTGGGATAATATGACATGTGTTTGTCTAGGAATTAAGGTTTCTGATTGGTGTATGTCCATGCAGTTGGAGTTTAAGACTGAGTTGGGATATCAGTTGTTTAGCACTTGCCTGGTTACTTCAGTGTGTATGTAATTTGTCAGTGTTCTATTCACGGAGGGTGGGGGACCTATGAGTGTAAGAAAGCTGTGAGGCAGGGGTAAGCATGTTAAGGCAAGAATGCACTAGAATGATCATTGTTTCATTGTGAAAGTGAGTGACGAGCATGTTGAGGTAGGTCTGTACCAGATGGATCATTGCTTCATTGTGAAGGTGGTGAGTTTTATAGATGCTGGGTTCTTCCTTTAAATATATTTGTTATTTCATGCATTAGCAAGGTAACACCAGGAACAAATGGTGAAATATTCTCATTCCCTCGCATATACTCTTTAGCTATCATGTATAATGCACCAAAACAACAGCCTTCTATCCACCAACAGGCCCCAAAGACTTTTCTCTGGTTTTTGCTTCTACACATCATGGCAAAGTAGGTGACTAAGAGGGATGGGAGCAAGGATTGGAAACTCTTCTTCCTGCCCTTTGCATGCCTAACACCCTCCTGCATGTTCAGCCCCGATCGTTCAAAATCTTTTTCACTGCATCCTTTCACCTCCAATTTGGTTTCCCACTTCTCCTTCCCTCCACCTCTGACATATATCCTTTTTGTCAATCTTTCCTCACTCATTCTCTCCATATGTCCCAACCATTTCAACAGACTGCTCTTCTGCTCTCTCAACCACACACTTTTTATGATCACACATCTCTCTTACCCTTACATTACTTACTCAATCAAACCACCTCACACCACATACTGTCCTCAAACATTTCATTTCCAACACATCTACCCTCCTCTGCACAACCCTATCTACAGCTCATGCCTCACAACCATATAACATTGTTGGAATCACTATTCCTTCACACAAAACCAATTTTTGCTCTCCTAGATAACATTCTTGTCTTCCACACATTCTTCAATGCTCCCAGAACCTTCGCCTCCTCCCCCACCCTGTGACTCACTTCTGCTTCCATAGTTCCATCCACTACAAAGTCCACTCTCAGATATCTAAAACACTTCACTTCCTCCAGTTTTTCTCCGTTCAAGCTTACCTCCCAATTAACTTGTCCCTCAACCCTACTGAAGCTAATAACCTTGCTCTTATTCACTTTTACTCTCAACTTTCTTCTTTCACACACTTTACCAAACTCACTCACCAACTTCTGCAGTTTCTCACCCAAATCAGCCACCAGCACTGTATCATCAGCGAACAACAACTGACACTTCCTAAGCCCTCTCATCCACAACAGACTGCATACTTGCCCCTCTTTCCAAAACTCTTGCATTCATCTCCCTAACAACCCCGTCCATAAACAAATTAAACACCCATGGAGACATTACGCACCCCTGCCGCAAACTGACATTCACTGGGAACCAATCACTTTCCTCTCTTCCTACTCATACACATGCCTTACATCCTTGGTAAAAACTTCTCACTGCTTCCAGCAACTTACTTCCCACACCATATACTCTTAAAACCTTCCAAAAAGCATCTCTATCAACCCTATCATATGCCTTCTCCAGATCCATAAATACTACATCCAAATCCATCTGTTTTTCTAGGTACTTCTTACATACATTCTTCAAAGCAAACACCTCCACACATCCTCTACCATTTCTGAAACCACATTGCTCTTCCCAATCTGATGCTCTGTACATGTCTTTATCCTCTTAATCAATACCCTTCCATATAATTTCCCAGGAATACTCAACCTTTGTACAGTGGCACTATGGACTATGCACTACGCATGCATTCCACCAATCCTCAGGCACTTCACCATGATCCATACATACACTGAACCAATCAACAACACAGTCACCCCCTTTTTTAATAAATTCTACTGCAATACCATCCAAACCCGCTGTCTTGCCGGCTTTCATCTTCTGCAAAGCTTTTACAATCTCTTTTCTGTTTACCAAACCATTCTCCCTAATTCTCTCACCTCGCATGCCACTCCAACCACAACACCCTATATCTGCCACTCTATCATCAAGCACATTCAACAAACCTCCAAAATACTCACTCCATCTCCTTCTCACTTCATCACTACTTGTTATTACCTCCCCATTTGCCCCTTCACCGATGTTCCCATTTGTTCTTTTGTCTTAAGCATGTTATTAACCTCCTTCCAAAACATCATTTCATTCTCCCTAAAATCTAATGATGCTATGAAACCCTAACTCTCATTTGCCCTCTTTTTCACCTCTTGCACCTTTCTCTTGACCTCCTGCCACTTTCTTTTATACATCTCCGACTCATTTGCACTACTTCCCTGCCAGGATCATCCACACACCTCTCTCTTCTCTTTCACTAACAACCTTACTTCTTCATCCCACCACTCACTACCCTTTCTAATCCACCCATCTCCCACCTTTCTCATGCCACATGCATCTTTTGCGCAAGCCGTTACTGCTTCCCTAAATATATCCCATTCCTCCCCCACTCCCACTCATGTCATTTGCTCTCACCTTTTGCCATTCTACACTCAATCTCTCTTGGTACTTCCTCACACAAGTCTCCTTTCCAAGCTCACTTACTCTCACCACTCTCTTCTCTCCAACATTCTCTCTTCTGTTCTGGAAACCTCTACAAATCTTCACCTTCACCTCCACAAGATAGTGAGCAGATATCCCTCCAGCTGCCCCTTTCAGCACATTAACATCCAAAATTCTCTCTTTTACACACCCATCAATTAACACATAATCCAATAACCCCCTCTGACCATCTCTCCTACTCACATATGTATACTTATGTATATCTCTTTTTAAACCAGGTATGCCCCATCACCAGTCCTTTTCCAGCACACAAATCCACAAGCTCTTCACCATCTCCATTTACTACACTGAACACTCCAAGTACACCAATTATACCCTCAACTGCCACATTACTCATCTTTGTATTCAAATCACCCATCACTAGAATGCAATCTCATGCATCAAAGCTACTAACATACTCAGCTGCTCCCAAAACACATGCCTCTCATGATCTTTCTTCTCATGACCAGGTGCAGAGGCACCAATAATCACTCATCTCTCTCCATCCACTCTCAGTTTTACCAACATCAATCTTGAATCTACTTTCTTACACTTTATCACATACTCCCATAACTCCTGCTTCAGGAGTAGTGCTACTCTTCCCTATACTCATTGTCCTCTCACCAACACATGACTTTACTCCCAAGACATTCTCAAACTACTCTTCCCCTTTACCCTTAAGCTTCATTTCACTCAGAGCCAAAACATCCAGGTTCCTTTCCTCAGCCATACTACCCATCTCTCCTTTCTTCTCATCTTGGTTACATCCACATACATTCAGACACCCCAATCTGAGCCTTCGAGGAGGATGAGTACTCCTCACTTAATTCCTTCTTCTGTTTCCTCTTTTAGAAACTCAAATACACACACACTCCCATCCCCTTTAGAGACCTATGACATGTAGGGAGTACATGGGAACTATTCTTTCTCCCCTATCCCCAGGGTTGGCTAATTTCATGGGTGGTTGCAATGCTAAGTCACTCACAACGGCTTCACATCTAAAACACTGAATCTCTAAAATGGACCTCCCAGGTTGCAGTTCTCTCTCAAACAATCTTCAATCTCTTCCAACATGACTTCCCATAGGCAAACCTTGATGTGAACATCCTGTTGTATAAATATAATCAAATCATCACATCAAGTCACAACATCCTAACAACACAGGAGCAATATCAAACATACAGCAATACACTGCACAGTGGAACAGAATGTCTGCAACTCCACATCAGTCTTCAATATTTCATGCCATCCTAGACAAATATGAATCCAGCTCACAACCAAGTCACCTTCAATGGACAATCTCTCCCACTGAGAAAAAAAAATACTCTGGGCATCACATTCAGCACACACAAGACATTCACTCCCCAATTAAATAACAGAAACACAAAGCCACACAAACTAAATACCTTCAGAAAACTAATCAGCAACAGATTTGGATGAGAAAAAGAATCCCTCAACATCTTGTATGAAAAATTCATCTGCCCTGCTTTAAACGATACCTCACCTGCCTGGTCTTTCACCTTCTCAAAAGCAAATATAACAAAGCTGCAAACTAACCAAAATGGTGCATTCAAAAAATTATTGGGCTGCCTAACGACCACAAACACTCATCATCTTCACAATGAAACACAGATCCTCTCAAAATAAACTCAACTCAACATGCTCAGCATTCATTTCTAAGCAAAAGCACTAGACCTCTCCTACCCAAACGAGTCTATTACTTAACCAACAACCCCCAATTGGAAATAAAAAGCTTACCCTTCCTCTCAATTCAGTAACCTCTAACCCCCCACCCCGAACAAATCCAACAATGAGAAAACATATACATATTGAAATGACCTGACAAGCACTAAACAACTGACTTTCCAATTCAGTCTTAAACTATAAACCACCAGATACACACCTATCAGGAACCACACTTCCCAGACAAACACGAATCACACTCTCCCACTAATGATCTAGACATCACCCATCACCACAAGAGTACAAATACCAAATCAACCCATCCTGAGACTCTTCTTGCCTTTGATGCAACTAACATAAAGAAGACTCCAAACATTCAACTGTCCTGCATTTTTTCAAATGCACAGACACATACACACCATCACAACACTATATGAATTGTGGTCCTAACCAGTGGGTGTGACCAGCTTCCCGAGTGCTGCAGGAGCCTCATTTAGATAGAAAGAAATCCTGAGGCAGGAAGTAAGCAAGTAAGGGCTGGACATGCTCAGCACCATGTATTTACTAAATAGTTACCTTTACTTTTTTTAGTTCTCCTTGGAAGCTATCCCCTGCCTCAACAAACTTCCGTTTTTTGGCCTCGAATTTTTCTTCAATTTGCTGTAGCTCTGTTTCCAACTTTTTCTGCAACAAGAATGATGTTATTAGGTGATGGTTCAAGACATATGGGGTCACCCTGTAATGAACAAACTTAATATGCAGTGTTTCACGAAGAGGTATTCAACATACAAAGAAACTTGCAAACACGAAGGAATTCAGAGGGGTATTCACTGGAGTTGACAGTGAGAGGAACAAAAGAGAAATTGAAAATACAGTCCGAAAGCAAAAAATTTGGGGCAGTATAAGAAACTAGGAAGCAGAACTGCCCTCCCAGTAGCTCAGAGAGGCCAGGATTGTTAAGTGGCGCTAATGGACTGGTAGTAGATTACTGTCAGCAGAAAAGATCCAAAGTTCACAGATTTTGAGAAGACAAACATACTTGGTACTACTAGAGTAATGGTGATAAAAAATTATTGGAGATAACATCAAATCTAATCTGTCTGGAGGTATACATGGCACCAAAAAGGAAAATAGGTGACAAAGAGGGATTGGCCCTCTTTACCCATAAACAGCAGGATTCCATCACCAAGTGTGCAATTAGGGAGGAACTTCTATATGAAATGGCACGTAAAAGTAAATGAAAAATGCACAATCTATAATAGATCTACCTTTGTGCTGGCCTAGGGAGTGATGAGTAAGTGAAAGTGAGAGAGGTTGTTGCAGATGTATGACAACTCCAGATAACAGGGGAAGACATGAGGGTCTTGTTTTTTTCTTTCTCTTGAACTTATATCATATTCTACTATTTTTCCTTACACAAGCACAGCATTGATAGTGAGGACCATAAACATATTTTCAAAATATTACCTCATGCACATTAAGAATGAATGGGAGGAGGTGTGACAGGCATGACAAGGCCAATGCTGCTTTATCTCAAGAAAAGAGGAAAGTACATGGAAGTCCTGTCTGTTGGCATCACATTCTACTCATATTTCTCACCTAATCATAACAATGGTGACTAAAACACACGCATGTAGAAATACTACATTTTGCACATTAGATGACACACATGGATCTCCATGGTGTAGCAGTTAGTGTTACTGACTGTCACACAAGCATGAGCCACCTGGGATCAAAACCTGCACAGGGTCTAGTCGATTGAATGGGTACCTGATAAGCTAGAAAGATGTGTGCGTGCGTGCGTGCGTGCACACGTGCATGTGAGTGTGCATACACACATGTGCTTCTGTATCAGTAAATACATGGTACACATAAACAAGGAAAAGGACTGGAGACAACACAAAACACAAATAGCAATCACAAATACCAATCAATATGTACGACCTCAAATGACACCTTAAAGTCAAAATATACTTGGAAATATTTCAGCTCTTTACTTTCATCTGCTGTCAAATTCCTCCATCATTATCTGCAGGATTACAGAAAAAGAAGAAATGGTACAGTAGATATGTGATCTCTTGGCATAAGGATGATGGAGATGGAGGTAGAGAAGTCCTGTGCTAGCTCCCATCCCCTTTATTCCTGCTAAAATCAGTGTCACTTATTTCTTCACATTTCAAATGTTACTCTTCTTCACTTTCCTCATTATATAATATACATCATACATGTTCATCCTCATTGCTTGGATAATCCAACAATCTATGCATTTTTCATGGGATCCAAAGACACAAGACCTAAGAGGTGACTGTAGGGGCACTGAGATCTGAATTTTTTCAGCACCTGTATGGTGATGAAAGAGACCTGTAGAGGTTACTAATGGTACAATCAGTCTGTAGATATGCAAACAGAGCAGCCAAACCTGGTTAGATAGCCATGAGGATGATGATGACTCCCATTTAAGGTTAATAATGATCAAAATAAATGGTATGAAAATGAATAAAACAACAGGTCCTTAAAAATTCTATCTAAGGGCAATGAAAGAGGCAAAAAGGGATATAGTTACGCCCTTGACTGCCCTTTTCAATATGTACCTTAATATGGAAAGATTTTCAAATGACCAGAAGTTTGCCATTGTAACAGTGATATTCATTATTATTATTATTATTATTATTATTATTATTATTATAATTATTATTATTATTATTATTATTATTATTATTATCATTATTATTATTTATCCCTGGGGATAGGGGAGAAAGAATACTTCCCACGTATTCCCTGCGTGTCGTAGAAGGCGACTAAAGGGGGAGGGAGCGGGGGGCTGGAAATCCTCCCCTTTCGCTTTTTTTTTTAATTTTCCAAAAGAGGGAACAGAGAGGGGGGCCGGGTGAGAATGTTCCCTCCGGGGCCCGGTCCTCTGTTCTCGGCGCTACCTTGCTAATGCGGGAAATGGCGAATAGTATGAAAAAAAAAAAAAAAAATTATTATTATTATTATAATTCAGAAGTGGTAGAGGATGTGTGGATTAGGTGTTTGCTTTGAAGAACGTATGTGAGAAATACTTAGAAAAGCAAATGGATTTGTGTGTAGCATTTAGGGATCTGGAGAAGGCATATGATAGAGTTGATAGAGATGCTCTGTGGAAGGTACTAAGAATATATGGTGTGGGAGGCAAGTTGCTAGAAGCAGTGAAGAGTTTTCTCTTCCCCTTTCCACTTCTCCTCGTTCCCTCCACCTCCGACACATATATCCTCATGGTCACTCTTTCCTCACTCATTCTCTCCATGTGACAAAACCATTTCAAAACACTCCCTTCTGCTCTCTCAACCACACTCTTTTTATTACCACACATCTCTCTTACCCTTACATTACTTACTCGATCAAACCACCTCACACCACATATTGTCCTCAAACATCTCATTTCCAGCACATCCACCCTCCTGCGCACAACTCTATCCATAGCCCACGCCTCGCAACCATACAACATTGTTGGAACCACTATTCCTTCTAACATAACCATTTTTGCTTTCCCAGATAATGTTCTCGACTTCCACACATTCTTCAACGCTCCCAAAATTTTCACCCCCTCCCCCACCCTATGATTCACTTACGCTTCCATGATTCCATCTGCTGCCAAATCCATTCCCAGATATCTAAAACACTTCACTTCCTCCAGCTTTTCTCCATTCAAACTTACCTCCCAGTTGACTTGACCCTCAACCCTACTGTACCTAATAACCTTGCTCTTATTCACATTTACTCTCAACTTTCTTCTTTCACACACTTTTCCAAACTCAGTCACCAGCTTCTGCAGTTTCTCACATGAATCAGCCACCAGCGCTGTAACATCAGCGAACAATAACTGACTCACTTCCCAAGCTCTCTCATCCACAACAGAGTGCATACTTGCCCCTCTTTCCAAAACTCTTGCATTCACCTCCCTAACAACCCCATCCATAAACAAATTAAACAACCATGGAGACATCACACACCCCTGCTGCAAACATACATTCACTGAGAACCAATCACTTTCCTCTCTTCCTACACGTACACATGCCTTACATCCTCGATAAAAACTTTTCACTGTTTCTAACAACTTGCCTCCCACACCATACATTCTTAATACCTTCCACAGAGCATCTCTATAAACTCTATCATATGCCTTCTCCAGGTCCATAAATGCTACATAAAAATCCATTTGCTTTTCTAAGTATTTTTCACATACATTCTTCAAAGCAAACACCTGATCCACACATCCTCTACCACTTCTGAAACCACACTGCTCTTCCCCAATCTGATGCTCTGTATATGCCTTCACCCTCTCAATCAATACCCTCCCATATAATTTACCAGGAATACTCAACAAACTTATACCTCTGTAATTTGAGCACTAACCTTTGTCCCCTTTGGCTTTGTACAATGGCACTATGCAAGCATTCCGCCAATCCTCAGTCACCTCACCATGAGTCATACATACATTAAATAACCTTATCAACCAGTCAACAATACAGTCACCCCTTGTTTTAATAAATTCCACTGCAATACCATCCAACCCCGCTGCCTTGCCGGCTTTCATCTTCCACAAAGATTTCACTACCTCTTCTCTGTTTACCAAATCATCCTCCCTAACCCTCTCACTTTGCACACCACCTCGACCAAAACACCCTATATCTGCCACTCTACCATCAAACACATTCAACAAACCTTCAAAATATTCACTCCATCTCCTTCTCACATCACCACTACTTGTTATCACCTCCCCATTAGCCCCCTTCACTGGAGTTCCCATTTGTTCCCTTGTCTTATGCACTTTATTTACCTCCTTCCAAAACATCTTTTTATTCTTCCTAAAATTTAATGGTACTCTCTCACCCCAACTCTCATTTGCCCTCTTTTTTACCTCTTGCACCTTTCTCTTGACCTCCTGCCTCTTTCTTTTATACATCTCCCACTCATTTGCATTTTTTCCCTGCAAAAATCGTCCAAATGCCTCTCTTTCACTAATAATCTTACTTTTTCATCCCACCACTTACTACCCTTTCTAATCTGCCCACCTCCCACGCTTCTCATGCCACAAGCATCTTTTGCGCAAGCCATCACTACTTCCCTAAATACATCCCATTCCTCCCCCACTCCCCTTACCTCCTTTGTTCTCATCTTTTTCCATTCTGTACTCAGTCTCTCCTGGTACTTCCTCACACAAGTCTCCTTCCCAAGCTCACTTACTCTCACCACTCTCTTTACCCCAACATTCTCTATTCTTTTCTGAAAACCTCTACAAATCCTCACCTTTGCCTCCACAAGATAATGATCAGACATTTCCTCCAGTTGCACCTCTCAGCACATTAACATCCAAAAGTCTCTCTTTCCCGCGCCCATCAATTAACACGTAATCCAATAACGCTCTCTGGCCATCCCTCCTACTTACATATGTATACTTATGTATATCTCTTTTTAAATCAGGTATTCCCAATCACCAGTCCTTTTTCAGCACATAAATCTACAAGCTCTTCACCATTTCCATTTACAACACTGAACATCCCATGTATACCAATTATTCCCTCAACTGCCATATCACTCACCTTTGCATTCAAATCACCCATCACTATAACCCAGTCTTGTGCATTAAAACCACTAACACACTCATTCAGCTGCTCCCAAAATACTTGCCTTTTATGATCTTTCTTCTCATGCCCAGGTGCATATGCACCAATAATCACCCATCTCTCGCCATCAACTTTCAGTTTTACCCATATCAATCTAGAGTTATTATTATTTATTTATTTTATTTATTTTGCTTTGTCATTGTCTCCCGCATTTGCGAGGTAGCGCAAGGAAACAGAAGAAAGAAATGGCCCAACCCACCCCCATACACATGTATATACACACACGTCCACACACGCAAATATACATACCTATACATCTCAATGTACACATATATATACACACACAGACACATACATATATACCCATGCACACAATTCACACTGTCTGCCTTTATTCATTCCCATCGCCACCTCGCCACACATGGAATACCATCCCCCTCCCCCCTCATGTGTGTCAGGTAGCGCTAGGAAAAGATAACAAGGCCCCATTCGTTCACACTCAATCTCCAGCTATCATGCAATAATGCCCGAAACCACAGCTCCCTTTCCACATCCAGGCCGCCTCACACAACTTTCCATGGTTTACCCCAGACGCTTCACATGCCCTGATTCAATCCACTGACAGCACGTCAACCCCGGTATACCACATCGATCCAATTCACTCTATTCCTTGCCCGCCTTTCACCCTCCTGCATGTTCAGGCACCGATCACTCAAAATCTTTTTCACTTCATCTTTCCACCTCCAATTTGGTCTCCCACTTCTCCTCGTTCCCTCCACCTCCGACACATATATCCTATTGGTCAATCTTTCCTCACTCATTTTCTCCATGTACCCAAACCATTTCAAAACACCCTCTTCTGCTCTCTCAACCACGCTCTTTTTATTTCCACACATCTCTCTTACCCTTACATTACTTACTCGATCAAACCACCTCACACCACACATTGTCCTCAAACATCTCATTTCCAGCACATCCACCCTCCTGCGCACAACTCTATCCATAGCCCACGCCTCGCAACCATACAACATTGTTGGAACCACTATTCCTTCTAACATAACCATTTTTGCTTTCCCAGATAATGTTCTCGACTTCCACACATTCTTCAACGCTCCCAAAATTTTCGCCCCCTCCCCCACCCTATGATTCACTTACGCTTCCATGATTCCATCTGCTGCCAAATCCATTCCCAGATATCTAAAACACTTCACTTCCTCCAGCTTTTCTCCATTCAAACTTACCTCCCAGTTGACTTGACCCTCAACCCTACTGTACCTAATAACCTTGCTCTTATTCACATTTACTCTCAACTTTCTTCTTTCACACACTTTTCCAAACTCAGTCACCAGCTTCTGCAGTTTCTCACATGAATCAGCCACCAGCGCTGTAACATCAGCGAACAATAACTGACTCACTTCCCAAGCTCTCTCATCCACAACAGAGTGCATACTTGCCCCTCTTTCCAAAACTCTTGCATTCACCTCCCTAACAACCCCATCCATAAACAAATTAAACAACCATGGAGACATCACACACCCCTGCTGCAAACATACATTCACTGAGAACCAATCACTTTCCTCTCTTCCTACACGTACACATGCCTTACATCCTCGATAAAAACTTTTCACTGTTTCTAACAACTTGCCTCCCACACCATACATTCTTAATACCTTCCACAGAGCATCTCTATAAACTCTATCATATGCCTTCTCCAGGTCCATAAATGCTACATAAAAATCCATTTGCTTTTCTAAGTATTTTTCACATACATTCTTCAAAGCAAACACCTGATCCACACATCCTCTACCACTTCTGAAACCACACTGCTCTTCCCCAATCTGATGCTCTGTATATGCCTTCACCCTCTCAATCAATACCCTCCCATATAATTTACCAGGAATACTCAACAAACTTATACCTCTGTAATTTGAGCACTAACCTTTGTCCCCTTTGGCTTTGTACAATGGCACTATGCAAGCATTCCGCCAATCCTCAGTCACCTCACCATGAGTCATACATACATTAAATAACCTTATCAACCAGTCAACAATACAGTCACCCCTTGTTTTAATAAATTCCACTGCAATACCATCCAACCCCGCTGCCTTGCCGGCTTTCATCTTCCACAAAGATTTCACTACCTCTTCTCTGTTTACCAAATCATCCTCCCTAACCCTCTCACTTTGCACACCACCTCGACCAAAACACCCTATATCTGCCACTCTACCATCAAACACATTCAACAAACCTTCAAAATATTCACTCCATCTCCTTCTCACATCACCACTACTTGTTATCACCTCCCCATTAGCCCCCTTCACTGGAGTTCCCATTTGTTCCCTTGTCTTATGCACTTTATTTACCTCCTTCCAAAACATCTTTTTATTCTTCCTAAAATTTAATGGTACTCTCTCACCCCAACTCTCATTTGCCCTCTTTTTTACCTCTTGCACCTTTCTCTTGACCTCCTGCCTCTTTCTTTTATACATCTCCCACTCATTTGCATTTTTTCCCTGCAAAAATCGTCCAAATGCCTCTCTTTCACTAATAATCTTACTTTTTCATCCCACCACTTACTACCCTTTCTAATCTGCCCACCTCCCACGCTTCTCATGCCACAAGCATCTTTTGCGCAAGCCATCACTACTTCCCTAAATACATCCCATTCCTCCCCCACTCCCCTTACCTCCTTTGTTCTCATCTTTTTCCATTCTGTACTCAGTCTCTCCTGGTACTTCCTCACACAAGTCTCCTTCCCAAGCTCACTTACTCTCACCACTCTCTTTACCCCAACATTCTCTATTCTTTTCTGAAAACCTCTACAAATCCTCACCTTTGCCTCCACAAGATAATGATCAGACATTTCCTCCAGTTGCACCTCTCAGCACATTAACATCCAAAAGTCTCTCTTTCCCGCGCCCATCAATTAACACGTAATCCAATAACGCTCTCTGGCCATCCCTCCTACTTACATATGTATACTTATGTATATCTCTTTTTAAATCAGGTATTCCCAATCACCAGTCCTTTTTCAGCACATAAATCTACAAGCTCTTCACCATTTCCATTTACAACACTGAACATCCCATGTATACCAATTATTCCCTCAACTGCCATATCACTCACCTTTGCATTCAAATCACCCATCACTATAACCCAGTCTTGTGCATTAAAACCACTAACACACTCATTCAGCTGCTCCCAAAATACTTGCCTTTTATGATCTTTCTTCTCATGCCCAGGTGCATATGCACCAATAATCACCCATCTCTCGCCATCAACTTTCAGTTTTACCCATATCAATCTAGAGTTATTATTATTTATTTATTTTATTTATTTTGCTTTGTCATTGTCTCCCGCATTTGCGAGGTAGCGCAAGGAAACAGAAGAAAGAAATGGCCCAACCCACCCCCATACACATGTATATACACACACGTCCACACACGCAAATATACATACCTATACATCTCAATGTACACATATATATACACACACAGACACATACATATATACCCATGCACACAATTCACACTGTCTGCCTTTATTCATTCCCATCGCCACCTCGCCACACATGGAATACCATCCCCCTCCCCCCTCATGTGTGTCAGGTAGCGCTAGGAAAAGATAACAAGGCCCCATTCGTTCACACTCAATCTCCAGCTATCATGCAATAATGCCCGAAACCACAGCTCCCTTTCCACATCCAGGCCGCCCCACACAACTTTCCATGGTTTACCCCAGACGCTTCACATGCCCTGATTCAATCCACTGACAGCACGTCAACCCCGGTATACCACATCGATCCAATTCACTCTATTCCTTGCCCGCCTTTCACCCTCCTGCATGTTCAGGCACCGATCACTCAAAATCTTTTTCACTTCATCTTTCCACCTCCAATTTGGTCTCCCACTTCTCCTCGTTCCCTCCACCTCCGACACATATATCCTATTGGTCAATCTTTCCTCACTCATTTTCTCCATGTACCCAAACCATTTCAAAACACCCTCTTCTGCTCTCTCAACCACGCTCTTTTTATTTCCACACATCTCTCTTACCCTTACATTACTTACTCGATCAAACCACCTCACACCACACATTGTCCTCAAACATCTCATTTCCAGCACATCCACCCTCCTGCGCACAACTCTATCCATAGCCCACGCCTCGCAACCATACAACATTGTTGGAACCACTATTCCTTCTAACATAACCATTTTTGCTTTCCCAGATAATGTTCTCGACTTCCACACATTCTTCAACGCTCCCAAAATTTTCGCCCCCTCCCCCACCCTATGATTCACTTACGCTTCCATGATTCCATCTGCTGCCAAATCCATTCCCAGATATCTAAAACACTTCACTTCCTCCAGCTTTTCTCCATTCAAACTTACCTCCCAGTTGACTTGACCCTCAACCCTACTGTACCTAATAACCTTGCTCTTATTCACATTTACTCTCAACTTTCTTCTTTCACACACTTTTCCAAACTCAGTCACCAGCTTCTGCAGTTTCTCACATGAATCAGCCACCAGCGCTGTAACATCAGCGAACAATAACTGACTCACTTCCCAAGCTCTCTCATCCACAACAGAGTGCATACTTGCCCCTCTTTCCAAAACTCTTGCATTCACCTCCCTAACAACCCCATCCATAAACAAATTAAACAACCATGGAGACATCACACACCCCTGCTGCAAACATACATTCACTGAGAACCAATCACTTTCCTCTCTTCCTACACGTACACATGCCTTACATCCTCGATAAAAACTTTTCACTGTTTCTAACTTGCCTCCCACACCATACATTCTTAATACCTTCCACAGAGCATCTCTATAAACTCTATCATATGCCTTCTCCAGATCCATAAATGCTACATAAAAATCCATTTGCTTTTCTAAGTATTTTTCACATACATTCTTCAAAGCAAACACCTGATCCACACATCCTCTACCACTTCTGAAACCACACTGCTCTTCCCCAATCTGATGCTCTGTATATGCCTTCACCCTCTCAATCAATACCCTCCCATATAATTTACCAGGAATACTCAACAAACTTATACCTCTGTAATTTGAGCACTAACCTTTGTCCCCTTTGGCTTTGTACAATGGCACTATGCAAGCATTCCGCCAATCCTCAGTCACCTCACCATGAGTCATACATACATTAAATAACCTTATCAACCAGTCAACAATACAGTCACCCCTTGTTTTAATAAATTCCACTGCAATACCATCCAACCCCGCTGCCTTGCCGGCTTTCATCTTCCACAAAGATTTCACTACCTCTTCTCTGTTTACCAAATCATCCTCCCTAACCCTCTCACTTTGCACACCACCTCGACCAAAACACCCTATATCTGCCACTCTACCATCAAACACATTCAACAAACCTTCAAAATATTCACTCCATCTCCTTCTCACATCACCACTACTTGTTATCACCTCCCCATTAGCCCCCTTCACTGGAGTTCCCATTTGTTCCCTTGTCTTATGCACTTTATTTACCTCCTTCCAAAACATCTTTTTATTCTTCCTAAAATTTAATGGTACTCTCTCACCCCAACTCTCATTTGCCCTCTTTTTTACCTCTTGCACCTTTCTCTTGACCTCCTGCCTCTTTCTTTTATACATCTCCCACTCATTTGCATTTTTTCCCTGCAAAAATCGTCCAAATGCCTCTCTTTCACTAATAATCTTACTTTTTCATCCCACCACTTACTACCCTTTCTAATCTGCCCACCTCCCACGCTTCTCATGCCACAAGCATCTTTTGCGCAAGCCATCACTACTTCCCTAAATACATCCCATTCCTCCCCCACTCCCCTTACCTCCTTTGTTCTCATCTTTTTCCATTCTGTACTCAGTCTCTCCTGGTACTTCCTCACACAAGTCTCCTTCCCAAGCTCACTTACTCTCACCACTCTCTTTACCCCAACATTCTCTATTCTTTTCTGAAAACCTCTACAAATCCTCACCTTTGCCTCCACAAGATAATGATCAGACATTTCCTCCAGTTGCACCTCTCAGCACATTAACATCCAAAAGTCTCTCTTTCCCGCGCCCATCAATTAACACGTAATCCAATAACGCTCTCTGGCCATCCCTCCTACTTACATATGTATACTTATGTATATCTCTTTTTAAATCAGGTATTCCCAATCACCAGTCCTTTTTCAGCACATAAATCTACAAGCTCTTCACCATTTCCATTTACAACACTGAACATCCCATGTATACCAATTATTCCCTCAACTGCCATATCACTCACCTTTGCATTCAAATCACCCATCACTATAACCCAGTCTTGTGCATTAAAACCACTAACACACTCATTCAGCTGCTCCCAAAATACTTGCCTTTTATGATCTTTCTTCTCATGCCCAGGTGCATATGCACCAATAATCACCCATCTCTCGCCATCAACTTTCAGTTTTACCCATATCAATCTAGAGTTATTATTATTTATTTATTTTATTTATTTTGCTTTGTCATTGTCTCCCGCATTTGCGAGGTAGCGCAAGGAAACAGAAGAAAGAAATGGCCCAACCCACCCCCATACACATGTATATACACACACGTCCACACACGCAAATATACATACCTATACATCTCAATGTACACATATATATACACACACAGACACATACATATATACCCATGCACACAATTCACACTGTCTGCCTTTATTCATTCCCATCGCCACCTCGCCACACATGGAATACCATCCCCCTCCCCCCTCATGTGTGTCAGGTAGCGCTAGGAAAAGATAACAAGGCCCCATTCGTTCACACTCAATCTCCAGCTATCATGCAATAATGCCCGAAACCACAGCTCCCTTTCCACATCCAGGCCGCCCCACACAACTTTCCATGGTTTACCCCAGACGCTTCACATGCCCTGATTCAATCCACTGACAGCACGTCAACCCCGGTATACCACATCGATCCAATTCACTCTATTCCTTGCCCGCCTTTCACCCTCCTGCATGTTCAGGCCCCGATCACTCAAAATCTTTTTCACTTCATCTTTCCACCTCCAATTTGGTCTCCCACTTCTCCTCGTTCCCTCCACCTCCGACACATATATCCTATTGGTCAATCTTTCCTCACTCATTTTCTCCATGTACCCAAACCATTTCAAAACACCCTCTTCTGCTCTCTCAACCACGCTCTTTTTATTTCCACACATCTCTCTTACCCTTACATTACTTACTCGATCAAACCACCTCACACCACACATTGTCCTCAAACATCTCATTTCCAGCACATCCACCCTCCTGCGCACAACTCTATCCATAGCCCACGCCTCGCAACCATACAACATTGTTGGAACCACTATTCCTTCAAACATACCCATTATTATTATTATCATTATCATTATTATTATTATTATTATTATTTTTTTTTTTTTTTTTCCAAAAGAAGGAACAGAGAAGAGGTCCAGGTGAGGATATTCCCTCAAAGGCCCAGTCCTCTGTTCTTAACGCTACCTCGCTATTGCGGGAAATAGCGAATAGTATGAAAAAAAAAAAAATTATTATTATTATTATTATTATTATCATTATTATTATTACTATTACTATTATTAAGAGTGAGTGCTCAAATTACAGAGGTATAAGTTTGTTGAGTATTCCTGGTAAATTATATGGGAGGGTATTGATTGAGAGGGTGAAGGCATGTACAGAGCATCAGATTGGGGAAGAGCAGTGTGGTTTCAGAAGTGGTAGAGGATGTGTGGATCAGGTGTTTGCTTTGAAGAATGTATGTGAGAAATACTTAGAAAAGCAAATGGATTTGTATGTAGCATTTATGGATCTGGAGAAGGCATATGATAGAGTTGATAGAGATGCTCTGTGGAAGGTATTAAGAATATATGGTGTGGGAGGAAAGTTGTTAGAAGCAGTGAAAAGTTTTTATCGAGGATGTAAGGCATGTGTGCGTGTAGGAAGATAGGAAAGTGATTGGTTCTCAGTGAATGTAGGTTTGCGGCAGGGGTGTGTGATGTCTCCATGGTTGTTTAATTTGTTTATGGATGGGGTTGTTAGGGAGGTAAATGCAAGAGTTTTGGAAAGAGGGGCAAGTATGAAGTCTGTTGGGGATGAGAGAGCTTGGGAAGTGAGTCAGTTGTTGTTCGCTGATGATACAGCGCTGGTGGCTGATTCATGTGAGAAACTGCAGAAGCTGGTGACTGAGTTTGGAAAAGTGTGTGGAAGAAGAAAGTTAAGAGTAAATGTGAATAAGAGCAAAGGTTATTAGGTACAGTAGGGTTGAGGGTCAAGTCAATTGGGGGGTGAGTTTGAATGGAGAAAAACTGGAGGAAGTGAAGTGTTTTAGATATCTGGGAGTGGATCTGGCAGCGGATGGAACCATGGAAGCGGAAGTGGATCATAGGGTGGGGGAGGGGGCGAAAATCCTGGGGGCCTTGAAGAATGTGTGGAAGTCGAGAACATTATCTCGGAAAGCAAAAATGGGTATGTTTGAAGGAATAGTGGTTCCAACAATGTTGTATGGTTGCGAGGCGTGGGCTATGGATAGAGTTGTGCGCAGGAGGATGGATGTGCTGGAAATGAGATGCTTGAGGACAATGTGTGGTGTGAGGTGGTTTGATCGAGTGAGTAACGTAAGGGTAAGAGAGATGTGTGGAAATAAAAAGAGCGTGGTTGAGAGAGCAGAAGAGGGTGTTTTGAAGTGGTTTGGGCACATGGAGATGATGAGTGAGGAAAGACTGACCAAGAGGATATATGTGTCGGAGGTGGAGGGAACAAGGAGAAGAGGGAGACCAAATTGGAGGTGGAAAGATGGAGTGAAAAAGATTTTGTGTGATAGGGGCCTGAACATGCAGGAGGGTGAAAGGAGGGCAAGGAATAGAGTGAATTGGAGCGATGTGGTATACCGGGGTTGACGTGCTGTCAGTGGATTGAAGCAAGGCATGTGAAGCGTCTGGGGTAAACCATGGAAAGCTGTGTAGGTATGTATATTTGCGTGTGTGGACATATGTATATACATGTGTATGGGGGGGGGTTGGGCCATTTCTTTCGTCTGTTTCCTTGCGCTACCTCGCAAACGCGGGAGACAGCGACAAAGTATAATAAAATAAATAAATTATTATTATTATCATTATTATTATTACTATTACTATTATTATTATTATCATTATTATTATTATTGATGCACGAGAATGGATTATAGTGATGGGTGATTTGAATGCAAAGGTGAGTAATGTGGCAGTTGAGGGAATAATTGGTCTACATGGGGTGTTGATTGTTGTAAAAGGAAATGGTGAAGAGCTTGTAGATTTGTGAGCTGAAAAAGGACTGGTGATTAGGAATACCTGGTTTAAAAAGAGAGATATACATAAGTATCCATATGTCAGTAGGAGAGATGGCCAGAAAGCATAATTGGATTACGTGTTAATTGACAGGCGCGTGAAAGAGAGACTTTTGGATGTTAATGTGCTGAGATGTGCAACTGGAGGGATGTCTGATCATTATCTTGTGGAGGTGAAGGTGAAGATTTGTACAGGTTTTCAGAAAAGAAGAATGTTGGGGTGAAGAGAGTGGTGAGAGTAAGTGAGCTTGGGAAGGAGACTTGGAATGCAAAAAGGTGAGAGAAAAGAAAGTAAGGGGAATGGGGGAGGAATGGGATGTATCTAAGGAAGCAGTGATGGCTTGCACAAAAGATTATTATGGCATGAGAAGCGTGGGAGGAGGGCAGATTAAAAAGGGTAATGAGTGGTGAGATGAAGAAGTAAGATTATTAGTGAAAGAGAAGAGAGAGGCATTTGGGCATTTTTGCAGGGAAATAATGCAAATGACTGGGAGATGTATAAAAAAAAAAAAAAAAGAGGCAGGAGGTCAAGAGAAAGGTGCATGAGGTGAAAAAGAGGGCAAATGAGAGTTGGGGTGAGAGAGTATCATTAAATTTTAGGGAGGATAAAAAGATGTTTTGGAAGGAGGTAATAAAGTGCACAAGAGAAGAGAACATCAGTGAAGGGGACTAATGGGGAGGTAATAACAAGTAGTGGTAATGTGAGGAGCTGGAGTGAGTATTTCAAAGGTTTCTTGAATGTGCTAGATGATAGAGTGGCAGATATAGGGTGTTTTGTCGAGATGGTGCGCAAAGTGAGAGGGTTAGGGAGAATGATTTGATAAACAGACAAGAGGTAGTAAAAGCTTTGCGGAAGATGAATGCCGGCAAGGCAGCAGGTTTCGATGGCAATGCAGTGGAATTTAGTAAAAAAAAGGGAGTGACTGTGTTGTTGACTGGTTGGTAAGGATATTTAATGTATGTATGACTCATGGTGAGGTGCTTGAGGATTGACGGGATGCATGCATAGTGCCATTGTACAAAAGCAAAGGGGATAAAGGTGAGTGTTCGAATTACAGAGGTATAAGTTTGTTGAGTATTCCTGGGAAATCATAAAGGAGGGTATTGATAGAGAGGGTGAAAGCATGTACAGAGCATCAGATTGGGGAAGAGCAGTGTGGTTTTAGAAGTGGTAGAGGATGTGTGGATCAGGTGTTTGCTTTGAAGAATGTATGTAAGAAATCTTAGAAAATCAAATGGATTTGTATGTAGCATTTATGGATCTGGAGATGGCATATGATAGAGTTGATAGAGACGCTCTGTGGAAGATATGAAGCATGTCGTTAGAAGCAGTGACAAGTTTTTATTGAGAATGTAAGGCATGTGTGCGAGTAAGAAGACAGGAAAGTGACTGGTTCTCAGTGAATGTAGGTTTGCGGCAGGGGTGCGTGATGTCTCCAAGGTTGTATAATTTTCTTATGGATGGGGTTGTTAGGGAGGTGAATGCAAGAGGTTTGGAGAGAGGAGCAAGTATGCAGTCTGTTGTGGATGAGAGGGCTTGGGAAGTGAGTCAGTTATTGTTCGCTGATGATACAGCGCCAGTGTCTGATTCAGGTGAGAAACTACAGAAGCTGGTGACTGAGTTTGGTAAAGTGTGTTAAAGAAGAAAGCTGAGAGTAAATGTGAATAAGAGCAAGGTTATTAGTTACAGTAGGGTTGAGGGACAAATGAATTGGAAGGTAAGTTTGAATGGAGAAAAATTTGAGGAAATGAAGTGTTTTAGATATCTGGGAGTGGATTTGGCAGCGGATGGAACCAAGGAAGTGAAAGTGAATCACAGAGTGGGGGAGGAGGCGAAAGTTCTGGGAGCCTTGAAAAATGTGTGGAAGTCGAGAACATTATCTCGCAGAGCAAAAATGGGCATGTTTGAAGGAATAGTGGTTCCAACAATGTTATAAGGCTGCAAGGCATGGGCTATAAATAGAGTTGTGCGGAGGAGGGTGGATGTGTTGGAAATGAGATGTTTAAGGACAATATGTGGTGTGAGGTTGTTTGATCAAGCAAATAATGAAAGGGTAAGAGAGATGCGTGGTAATAAAAAGAGTTTGGTTGAGAGAGCATAAGAGGTTGTTTTGAAATGGTTTGGTCACATGGAGAGAATGAGTGAGGAAAGATTGACAAAGAGGATATATGTGTCAGAGGTGGAGGGAACGAGAAGTGGGAGACCAAACTGGAGGTGGAGGGATGGAGTGAAAAAGATTTTGAGTGATCAGGGCCTGAACATGCAGGAGGGTGAAAGGTGAGCAAGGAATAGAGTGAATTTGAACGATGTGGTATACCAGGGTTGATGTGCTGTCAATGGATTAAACCAAGGCATGTAAAGTGTCTAGGGTAAACCATGGAAAGTTTTGTGGGGCCTGGATGTGGAAAGAGAACTGTGGTTTTGGTGGATTACATGACGGCTAGAGATTGAGTGTGAAAGATGTGGCCTTTGTTGTCTTTTACTAGCGGTACCTCACGTGTGTGCGGGGGGAGGGATATCATTTCATGTGTGGTGGGGTGGCAATGGGAATGAATAAAGGTAGCAAGTGTGAATTATGTACATGTTTATATGTATGTGTATATATACATATGTATACGTTGAAATGTATAGGTATGCATATTTGCATGTGTGGACATGTATGTAAATACATGTGTATGGGGTGGGTTGGGCCATTCTTTCGTCTGTTTCCTTGCGCAACCTCAATAAGGTGGGAGAGAGCGCCAAAGTATAATAAAAGTATACAAAATGATAATTACTATTATTATTATCATCCTTATTATTATCATTATTATCATTATTATCTATTTATCTATTCATCTATTATACTTTGTCGCTGTCTCCCACATAAGCGAGGCAGCGCAAGGAAAAGACGAAAGAATGGCTCAACCCACCAACATACACATGTATATACATATATGTCCAAACACGCACATATAAATACCTACACATTTCAACGTATACATATATATATACATACACAGACTTTATATTTCTTTTTTCTTTGTCGCTGTCTCCCGCGTTTGCGAGGTAGCGCAAGGAAACAGACGAAAGAAATGGCCCAACCCACCCCCATACACATATATATACATATGCCCACACACGCAAATATACATACCTACACAGCTTTCCATGGTTTACCCCAGACGCTTCACATGCCCTGATTCAATCCACTGACAGCATGTCAACCCCGGTATACCACATCGATCCAATTCACTCTATTCCTTGCCCTTCTTTCACCCTCCTGCATGTTCAGGCCCCGATCACACAAAATCTTTTTCACTCAATCTTTCCACCTCCAATTTGGTCTCCCACTTCTCCTCGTTCCCTCCACCTCCGACACATACATCCTCTTGGTCAATCTTTCCTCACTCATTCTCTCCATGTGCCCAAACCATTTCAAAACACCCTCTTCTGCTCTCTCAACCACGCTCTTTTTATTTCCACACATCTCTCTTACCCTTACGTTACTTACTCGATCAAACCACCTCACACCACACATTGTCCTCAAACATCTCATTTCCAGCACACCCATCCTCCTGCGCACAACTCTATCCATAGCCCACGCCTCGCAACCATACAACATTGTTGGAACCACCATTCCTTCAAACATACCCATTTTTGCTTTCTGAGATAATGTTCTCGACTTCCAAACATTCTTCAAGGCTCCCAGGATTTTCGCCCCCTCCCCATCCTATGATCCACTTCCGCTTCCATGGTTCCATCTGCTGCCAGATCCACTCCCAGATATCTAAAACACTTTACTTCCTCCAGTTTTGCTCCATTCAAACTTACCTCCCAATTGACTTGACCCTCAACCCTACTGTACCTAATAACCTTGCTCTTATTTACATTTACTCTCAACTTTCTTCTTTCACACACTTTACCAAACTCAGTCACCAGCTTCTGCAGTTTCTCACATGAATCAGCCACCAGTGCTGTATCATCAGCGAACAACAACTGACTCACTTCCCAAGCTCTCTCATCCACAACAGACTTCATACTTGCCCCTCTTTCCAAAACTCTTGCATTCACCTCCCTAACAACCCCATCCATAAACAAATTAAACAACCATGGAGACATCACACACCCCTGCTGCAAACCTACATTCACTGAGAACCAATCACTTTCCTCTCTTCCTACACGTACATATGCCTTACATCCTCGATAAAAACTTTTCACTGCTTCTAACAACTTGCCTCCCACACCATATATTCTTAATACCTTCCACAGAGCATCTCTATCAACTCTATCATATGCCTTCTCCAGATCCATAAATGCTACATACAAATCCATTTGCTTTTCTAAGTATTTCTCACATACATTCTTCAAAGCAAACACCTGATCCACACATCCTCTACCACTTCTGAAACCACACTGCTCTTCCCCAATCTACACAGACATATACATATATACACATATACATAATTCATAATGTCTAACCTTATTTTTTCCCGTCGTCACCCCGCCACATATGAAATGAAAACCCCCTCCCACGAATGTGTGAGGTAGCGCTAAGAAAAGACAACAAAGGCCACATTCGTTCACACTCAGTCTCTAGTTGTCATGTATAATGCACTGAAACCACAGCTTCCTTTCCACATCCAGGCCCCACACAACTTTCCATGGTTTACCCCAGACACTTCACATGCCCTGGTTCAATCCACTGACACCATGTCGATCCCGGTATACCACATCGTTCCAATTCACTCTATTCCTTGCACGCCTTTCATCCTCCTGCATGTTCAGGCCCCAATCACTCAAAATCTTTTTCACTCCATCTTTCCACCTCCAATCTGGTCTCCCACTTCTCCTCATTCCCTCCACTTCTGACACATATGTTCTCTTTGTCAATCTTTCCTCATTCATTCTCTCCATGTGACCAAACCATTTCAAACACCCTCTTCTGCTCTCTTAACCACACTCATTTTATTACCACACATCTCTCTTACCCTTTCATTACTTACTCGATCAAACCACCTCACACCAATTATTGTCCTCAAACATCTCATTTCCAGCACATCCACCCTCCTCTGCACAACTCTATAGCCCACGCCTTGCAACTATATAATATTGTTGGAACCACTATTCCTTCAAACATACCCATTTTTGCTTTCCAAGACAACGTTCTTGACTTCCACACATTTTTCCACACTCCCAGAACTTTCGCCCCCTCCCCCACCCTATGATTCACTTCCACTTCCATGGTTCCATCTGCTGCCAAATCCACTCCCAGACATCTAAAACACTTCACTTCCTCCAGTTTTTCTCCATTCAAACTTACCTCCCAACTGACTTGTCCCTCAACCCTACTGTACCTAATAACCTTGCTCTTATTCACATTTACTCTCAGCTTTCTTCTTTCACACACTTTACTAAACTCATTCACCAGTTTCTGCAGTTTCTCACATGAATTAACCACCAGCGCTGTATCATCAGCGAACAAAAACTGACTCACTTCCCAAGCTCTCTCTTTCACAACTGACTGCAAATTTGTGCCTCTTTCCAAAAATCTTTCATTCACCTCCCTAGCAACCCCATCCATAAACAAATTAAACAACTATAGAGACATCACGCACCCCTGCCATAAACCTGCATTCACATATACATACGTGTACATATGTGAGTAGGAGAGATGGTCAAAGGGCATTACTGAATTACATGTTAATTGATAGGCGTGTAAAAGAGAGACTTTTGGATGTAAATGTTCCGTGGAGGCAAAAGTGAAGATTTGAAGGGGTTTTCAGAGAAAGAGAGAATGTGGGGAAGAAGAAAGTGATGAGACTAAGTGAGCTTGGAAATAAGACTTGTGTGAGGAAGTACCAGGAGAGATTGAGTGTAGAATGGCAAAAGGTGAGAGTAAATGACATGAGGAGAGTGGGGAAGAAATGGGTTGTATTCAGGGAAGCGGTGTCAGCTAGTGCAAAAGATGCATGTGCCATGAGAAAGGTGGGAGGTAGGCAAATTAGAAAGGGTAGTGAGTGGTGGGATGAAGAAGTAAGGTTGTTAGTGAAATAGAAGAGAGAGGCGTTGGGATGATTTCTGCAGGGAAGTAGTGCGATTGACTGGGAGATTTATAAAAGAAAGCAGCAGGAGGTCAAGGGAAAGGTGCAAGAGGTGAAAAAGAGGGTAAATGAGAGTTGGGGTGAGAAAGTATCATTAAATTTTAGGGAGCGTAAAAAGAAGGTTCTGGGAGCACTGAAGAATGTGTGGAAGGCGAGAATGTTATCTTGGACAGCAAAAAAAGGTATGTTTGAAGGAATAGTGGTTCCAACAATGTTATATGGTTGCAAGGCATGAGCTATAGTGGTTGTGCAGAGGAGAGTGGATGTGTTGGAAATGAAATGTTTGAGGACAATATGTGGTGTGAGGTGATCGAGTAAGTAATGAAAGGGTAAGAGAGATGTAGTGAAAAAGATTTTGAGCAATCAGGGCCTGAATATACAGGAGGGTGAAAAGTGTGCAAGGAATAGAGTGAATTTTCGAATGATGTGGTCTCTCTTCCTGGTGCTGTCTTGCTGGAAGGGGGATGCTATTTCGGGTGTGGCAGGGTGGCAACAGGAATGGATGAAGGCAGCAAGTATGAATATGTCCATGTGTATATTGATAAATGTAAGTATATGTATATGTACATGTACGTTGAAATGTATAGGTGCGTGTGAGGGCGTTTATATATATACATGTGTACGTGTGTGGTTTGGGTAATTTTTTCGTTTGTTTCTCTGTGCTACGTGAGCTCACCAACATGGGAGATGGCAATTAAGTATAATCTTTTTCCATACTATCCGCCATTTCCCGCACTAGCGAGGTAGCATTAAGAACAGAGGATTAAGCCTTTGAGGAGATATCCTCACTTGGCCCCCTTCTTTATTCCTTCTTTTGGAAAATTAAAAATTAGAGGGGAGGATTTCCAGCCCCCCCCCTCTCCCTCCCATTTTAGTCACCTTCTACAACACACAGGGAATATGTGGGAAGTTTTCTTTCTCCCCTATCCCCAGGGATTAAATAAGCATAATAAAAAATAGGTATATGTATGTATATGGTGAAATGTATTTGTATGTATATATGCGTGTGTGGGCATTTATTTACGTGTGTATGTGGGTGGGTTGGGCTATTCCTCATCTGTTTCCCTGTCCTACCTCCCTAATGCAGGGGATGGCGGGTAAGTATAATAAATGAATAAATAAAAATAATGTTTTGGGAGGAGGTAAATAAAGTCTGTAAGGCAAGAGAACAAATGGGAACATCGGTGAAGGGGGCTCATGGGGAGGTAATAACAAGTAGTGATGAAGTGAAAAGGAGATGGAGTGAGTATTTTGAACGTCTGTTGAAGGTGTTTGGTGAGAGTAGCAGATACAGGGTGTTTTGGTTGGGGTGGTGTGCAAAGTGAGCGGGTTAGGAAGAATGATTTGGTAAACAGAGAAGAGTTAGCGAAAGCTTTGCAGAAGATAAAAACCAGTTAGGCAGCAGGTTTGGGTGGTACTGCAGTGGAACTTATAAAAAAAAAAGGGGGGGGAGGGTGACTGTGTTGTTGACTGGTTGGTAAGGATACTGAATGCATGTATGGATCATGGTGAAGTGCTTGAGGATTGATGGAATGCATGCATAATGTCAATGTACTGAGGCAAAAGGGATAAAGATGAGTGTTCCAATTACACAGGTATAAGTTTGTTGAGTACTCCTGGGAAATTATATGGGAGGATTTTGATTGAGAGGGTAAAGGCATATACAGAGCATCAGATTGGGGAAGAGCAATGAGCTTTCAGAAGTGGCTGAGGATGTATGGATCAGGTGTTTGCTCTGAAGAACGTAAGAGAGAAATACTTAGAAAAACAGATGAATTTGTATGTAACATTTATGGATATGGAGAAGGCATATGATATGGTTAACAGAGATGCTTTGTGGAAGGTTTTAAGAGTAAATGAAGTGGGAAGTAAGCTGCTAGAAGCAGAGAAAAGTTTTTATCAAGGATGTAAGGCATGTGCATGTGTAGGAAGGAAGGAAAGTGATTGGTTCCCAGTGAATGTTGGTTTGCGGCAGGGGTGCATGATGTCTCCATGGTTATTCAATTTATTTATGGATGGGGTCGTTAGGGAAGTGAATGCAAGAGTTTTGGAGAGAGGGGCAAGTATGCAGTCTGTTCTGGATGACAGAGTTTGGGAAGCATGTCAGTTTTTGTTCGCTGATGATGCAGTGCTGGTGGCTGATTTGGGTGAAAAACTGCAGAGGTTGGTGACTGAGTTTGGTAAAGTGTGTAAAAGAAGAAAGTTAAGAGTAAATGTGAATAACAGCAAGGTTATTAGGTTCAGTAGGGTTGAGGGGTACGTTGACTGGAAGGTACGTTTAAATAGAGAAAAACTGGATATCTGGGAGTGGATTTAGCAGCGGATGAAACCATGGAAGTGGAATTGAGTCACAAGGTGGGGGAGGGGGCGAAGATTCTGGAAGCGTTGAAAATGTGTGGTAGAGGAGAACATTACCTCGGAGCAAAAATGGGTATGTTTCATGTGTGGCAGGGTGGCGATGGGAATGGATGATGGAGCAAGTATGAATATGTCCATGTGTGTATAGGTATATGTCTGAATATGTATATGTAAGTGTAGGTTGAAATGTATAGGTGCGTGTGTGGGCGTTTATGTATATACATGTATATGTGGGTGGGTTAGGCCATTCTTTCGTCTGTTTCTTTGCGCTACCTCCCTAATGCAGGAGATGGAGATTAAGTATAATTTTTTCCATACTATTTGCCATTTCCTGCACTAGCGAGGTAGCATTAAGAACAGAGGACTGAGCCTTTGAGATATCTTCACTTGGCCCCCTTCTCTGATCCTTCTTCAGGAAAATTAAAAACAAGAGGAGAGGATTTCCAGCCCCCCACTCCCTCCCCTTTTAGTCACCTTCTACGAAACACAGGAAATATGTGGGAAGTATTCTTTCTCCCCTATCTCCAGGGATAGTATAATAAATATAATAAAAAAAGGCATATCTATGTATATGTTGAAATGTATATGTGTGTGTGCGTGTGGGCATTTATGTACATGTGTATGTGGGTGGTTTGGGCTATTCCTCGTCTGTTTCCCTGTGCTACCTCACTAACGCGGGACATGGCAGTTAAGTACAATAAATAAATAAATAAAAATGATGTTTTGGAAGGAGGTAAATAATGTGTGTAAGACAAGAAAACAAATGGGATCATCGGTGAAGAGGGAAAATGGGGAGGTAATAACAAGTAGTGATGAAGTGAGAAGGAGATGGAAGGTGTTTGAAAATAGAGGGGCAGATATAGGGTGTTTTGGCAGGGGTGGTGTGCGAAGTGAGAGGGTCAGGGAGAATGGTTTGGTAAACAGAGAAGAGGTAGTGAAAGCTTTGCAGAAAATGAAAGGCAGCTAGGCAGTAGGTTTGGGTGGTATTGAAGTGGAATTTATAAAAAAAAAAAAAAAGGGGGGGGGTCACTGTGTTGTTGACTAGTTGGTAAGGATATTCAATGTATGTATGGATCATGGTGAAGTGCCTGAGGATTGATGGAAAGAGGCAAAGAGGATAAAGGTGAGTGTTCAAATTACACAGGTATAGGTTTGTTGAGAACTCCTGGGAAATCATAGGGGAGAATATTGATTGAGAGGGTAAAGACACATACAGAGCATCAGAGGATGTGTGAATCAGGTGTTTGCTCTGAAGAATCTATGTGAGAAATACTTAGAAAAACAGATGGATTTGTATGTAGCGTTTATGGATCTGGAGAAGGCATATGACAGAATTGATAGAGATGCTTTGTGGAAGGCTTTAAGAGTATATGGTGGGGAGGTAAGCTGCTAGAAGCAGTGAAAAGTTTTTACCAAGGATGTAAAGCATGTGTACATGTAGGAAAGGAGGAAAGCGATTGGTTCCCAGTGAATGCTGGTTTGCGGCAAGGGTGCGTGATGTCTCTGTGGTTATATAATTTGTTTATGGATGGGGTGGTTTGGGAAGTGGATGCAAGAGTTTTGGAGAGAGGGGCAAGTATGCAGTCTGTTCTGGATGACAGGGTGTGGGAAGAAAGTCAGTTGTTGTTCGCTGATGACGCAGCAATGGTGGCTGATTTGGGTGAGAAACTGCAAAGGTTGGTGACTGAGTTTGGTAAAATGTGTGAAAGAAGAAAGTCAAGAGTAAATGTGAATAACAGCAAGGTTATTAGGTTCAGTAGGGTTGAGGGGTAAGTTAATCGGGAGGTATATATATATGTGTATGTGAGGGTTTGGGCCATTCTTTGTTTGTTTCCTTGTGCTACCTTGCTGATGCGGGAAACAGCAATTAAGTATAATAATAACAATATGTGCATATGTGGGCGTTTATGTATGTGTGTGTATATATATATATTTATTTTTATATTATTTTTTTATTATACTTTGTCGCTGTCTCCCGCGTTTGCGAGGTAGCGCAAGGAAACAGACGAAAGAAATGGCCCAACCCATCCCATACACATGTATATACATACGTCCACACACGCAAATATACATACCTACACAGCTTTCCATGGTTTACCCCAGACGCTTCACATGCCTTGATTCAATCCACTGACAGCACGTCAACCCCGGTATACCACATCGCTCCAATTCACTCTATTCCTTGCCCTCCTTTCACCCTCCTGCATGTTCAGGCCCCGATCACACAAAATCTTTTTCACTCCATCTTTCCACCTCCAATTTGGTCTCCCTCTTCTCCTCGTTCCCTCCACCTCCGACACATATATCCTCTTGGTCAATCTTTCCTCACTCATTCTCTCCATGTGCCCAAACCACTTCAAAACACCCTCTTCTGCTCTCTCAACCACGCTCTTTTTATTTCCACACATCTCTCTTACCCTTACGTTACTCACTCGATCAAACCACCTCACACCACACATTGTCCTCAAACATCTCATTTCCAGCACATCCATCCTCCTGCGCACAACTCTATCCATAGCCCACGCCTCGCAACCATACAACATTGTTGGAACCACTATTCCTTCAAACATACCCATTTTTGCTTTCCGAGATAATGTTCTCGACTTCCACACATTCTTCAAGGCCCCCACAATTTTCGCCCCCTCCCCCACCCTATGATCCACTTCCGCTTCCATGGTTCCATCCGCTGCCAGATCCACTCCCAGATATCTAAAACACTTCACTTCCTCCAGTTTTTCTCCACTCAAACTCGCCTCCCAATTGACTTGACCCTCAACCCTACTGTACCTAATAACCTTGCTCTTATTCACATTTACTCTTAACTTCCCACGTATTCCCTGCGTGTCATAGAAGGTGACTAAAAGGGGAGGGAGCAGGGGGCTGGAAATCCTCCCCTCTCGTTTTTTTTTTAATTTTCCAAAAGAAGGAACAGAGGGGGGCCAAGTGAGGATATTCCAAAAAAGGCCCAGTCCTCTGTTCTTAACGCTACCTCGCTAATGCGGGAAATGGAGAATAGTTTAAAAGAAAAAAAAAGGGCGCAAATGGGGAGGTGTTAACAAGTAGTGGTGATGTGAGAAGGAGATGGAGTGAGTATTTTGAAGGTTTGTTGAATGTGTTTGATGATAGAGTGGCAGATATAGGGTGTTTTGGTCGAGGTGGTGTGCAAAGTGAGAGGGTTAGGGAAAATGATTTGGTAAACAGAGAAGAGGTAGTAAAAGCTTTGCGGAAGATGAAAGCCGGCAAGGCAGCAGGTTTGGATGGTACTGCAGTGGAACTTATTAAAAAAGGGGGTGACTGTATTATTGACTGGTTGGTAAGGTTATTTAATTTATGTATGACTCATAGTGAGGTGCCTGAGGATTGGCGGAATGCTTGCATAGTGCCATTGTACAAAGGCAAGGGGGATAAGAGTGAGTGCTCAAATTACAGAGGTATAAGTTTGTTGAGTATTCCTGGTAAATTATATGGGAGGGTATTGATTGAGAGGGTGAAGGCATGTACAGAGCATCAGATTGGGGAAGAGCAGTGTGGTTTCAGAAGTGGTAGAGGATGTGTGGATCAGGTGTTTGCCTTGAAGAATGTATGTGAGAAATACTTAGAAAAGCAAATGGATTTGTATGTAGCATTTATGGATCTGGAGAAGGCATATGATAAAGTTGATAGAGATGCTCTGTGGAAGGTTCTAAGAATATATGGTGTGGGAGGCAAGTTGTTAGAAGCAGTGCCCACCCCCATACACATGTATATACATACGTCCACACACGCAAATATACGTACCTACACAGCTTTCCATGGTTTACCCCAGACGCTTCACATGCCCTGATTCAATCCACTGACAGCACGTCAACCCCGGTATACCACATCGATCCAATTCACTCTATTCCTTGCCCTCCTTTCACCCTCCTCCATGTTCAAGCCCTGATCACACAAAATCTTTTTCACTCCATCTTTCCACCTCCAATTTGGTCTCCCACTTCTCCTCGTTCCCTCCACCTCCGACACATATATCCTCTTGGTTAATCTTTCCTCACTCATTCTTTCCATGTGCCCAAACCATTTCAAAACACCCTCTTCTGCTCTCTCAACCACGCCCTTTTATTTCCACACATCTCTCTTACCCTTACGTTACTTACTCGATCAAACCACCTCACACCACACATTGTCCTCAAACATCTCATTTCCAGCACATCCATCCTCCTGCGCACAACTCTATCCATAGCCCACGCCTCGCAACCATACAACATTGTTGGAACCACTATTCCTTCAAACATACCCATTTTTGCTTTCCGAAATAATGTTCTCGACTTCCACACATTCTTCAAGGTTCCCAGGATTTTCGCCCCCTCCCCCACCCTATGATCCACTTCCGCTTCCATGGTTCCATCCGCTGCCAGATCCACTCCCAGATATCTAAAACACTTTACTTCCTCCCGTTTTGCTCCATTCAAACTTACCTCCCAATTGACTTGACCCTCAACCCTACTGCACCTAATAACCTTGCTCTTATTCACATTTACTCTTAACTTTCTTCTTTCACACACTTTACCAAACTCAGTCACCAGCTTCTGCAGTTTCTTACATGAATCAGCCACCAGCGCTGTATCATCGGCGAACAACAACTGACTCACTTCCCAAGCTCTCTCATCCACAACAGACTGCATACTTGCCCCTCTTTCCAAAACTTATGCATTCACCTCCCTAACAACCCCATCCATAAACAAATTAAACAACCATGGAGACATCACACACCCCTGCCGCAAACCTACATTCACTGAGAACCAATCACTTTCCTCTCTTCCTACACGTACACATGCCTTACATCCTCGATAATAACTTTTCACTGCTTCACTGCTTCTAACAACTTGCCTCCCACACCATATATTCTAAGTACCTTCCACAGAGCATCTCTATCAACTCTATCATATGCCTTCTCCAGATCCATAAATGCTACATACAAATCCATTTATTTTTCTAAGTATTTCTCACATATATTCTTCAAAGCAAACACCTGATCCACACATCCTCTACCACTTCTGAAACCACACCGCTCTTCCCCAATCTGATGCTCTGTACATGCCTGCACCCTCTCAATCAATACCCTCCCATATAATTTACCAGGAATACTCAACAAACTTATACCTCTGTAATTTGAGCACTCACTCTTATCCCCTTTGCCTTTGTACAATGGCACTATGCAAGCATTCCGCCAATCCTCAGGCACCTCACCATGAATCACACATACATTAAATAACCTTATCAACCAGTCAACAATACAGTCACCCCCTTTTTTAATAAATTCCACTGCAATACCATCCAAACCTGCTGCTTTGCCGGCTACCTCGACCAAAATACCCTATATCTGCCACTCTATCATCAAACACATTCAACAAACCTTCAAAATACTCACTCCATCTCCTTCTCACATCACCACTACTTGTTATCACCTCCCCATTAGCCCCCTTCACTGTAGTTCCCATTTGCTCCCTTGTCTTACGCACTTTATTTACCTCCTTCCAAAACATCTTTTTATTCTCCCTGAAATTTAATGATACTCTCTCACCCCAACTCTCATTTGCCCTCTTTTTCACCTCTTGCACCTTTCTCTTGACCTCCTGCCTCTTTCTTTTATACCTCTCCCACTCATTTGCATTTTTCCCTGCAAAAATCGTTCAAATGCCTCTCTCTTCTCTTTCACTAATAAATCTTACTTCTTCATATCACCACTCACTACCTTTTCTAATCAACCCACCTCCCACGCTTCTCATGCCACAAGCATCTTTTGCGCAATCCATCACTGATTCCCTAAATATATCCCATTCCTCCCCCACTCCCCTTACCTCCTTTGTTTTCACCTTTTTCCATTTTGTACTCAGTCTCTCCTGGTACTTCCTCACACAAGTCTCCTTCCCAAGCTCACTTACTCTCACCACTCTCTTCACCCCAACATTCTCTCTTCTTTTCTGAAAACCCCAACAAATCTTCACCTTCGCCTCCACAAGATAATGATCAGACATCCCTCCAGTTGCACCTCTCAGCACATTAACATCCAAAAGTCTCTCTTTCGTGCGTCTATCAATTAACACGTAATCCAATAACGCTCTCTGGCCATCTCTCCTACTTACATACGTATACTTGTGTATATCTCGCTTTTTAAATCAGGCATTCCCAATCACCAGTCCTTTTTCAGCACATAAATCTACAAGCTCTTCACCATTTCCATTTACAACACTGAACACTCCATGTATACCAATTATTCCCTCAACTGCCACATTACTCACCTTTGCATTCAAATCACCCATCACTATAACCCGGTCTTGTGCATCAAAACCACTAACACACTCATTCAGCTGCTCCCAAAACACTTGCCTCTCATGATCTTTCTTCTCATGCCCAGGTGCATATGCACCAATAATCACCCATCTCTCTCCATCAACTTTCAGTTTTACCCATATCAATCTAGAATCTACTTTCTTACACTCTATTACATACTCCCACAACTCCTGATTCAGGAGTAGTGCTACTCCTTCCCTTGCTCTTGTCCTCCCACTAGCCCCTGACTTTACTCCCAAGACATTCCCAAACCACTCTTCCCCTTTACCCTTTAGCTTCGTTTCACTCAGAGCCAAAACATCCAGGTTCCTTTCCTCAAACATACTACCTATCTCTCCTTTTTTCTCATCTTGGTTACACCCACACACATTTAGACACCCCAATCTGAGCCTTCGAGGAGGATGAGCACTCCTCGCGTGACTCCTTCTTCTGTTTCCCCTTTTAGAAAGTTAAAATACAAGGAGGGGAGGGTTTCTGGCCCCCAGCTCCCGTCCCCTTTAGTCGCCTTCTACGACACATGAGGAATGCGTGGGAAGTTTTCTTTCTCCCCTAAATGTAAAAACATTTATTTCTTTAAAAATTTTCATTGTTACAGAAAAAAAATCATATATGGAGTAAGTTCAGACAATTTCTAAACATTAGCCATGGGTGAAATAAATTCATAAACAAATATATAATCTTTTTGTACATAATCACAATTCTATATTGTTCTTTCCCAAGTAATTGCTACTTCTGCATGGTGGACCCTTCCAAATGTCGGACTGGCAAGACTGTTCCTCCTATTACGTATCTGGACCTTCCATCATCCATTGCCCCAGTACCACACAGCACTGAGCTCCCCATACTCACTCCTCTGGAGAGATAGCAGCCATCATCAAAATGGACCAGCAAGTATGAGCAGGAGGGAGACATTGTAGAACCAGATTAAAATTTCAGAGTTGCAGCTGAGGAAAGAAATCCATACTACCCCAATCAAAAAAGACCACAACGACTTGATCAGAGATCTTGGTCTCACAAAGTCCAAAAGTCAAATGCCAAGCTTTTGACATCTAGGCTCAAGCAGTGGAACTTACTGGATGAAAATGTGTAAGTTGCAGATCTGAGGAAGTGTCACCTAAGTTTTTACAGCTTCTTCACCTGTCAAGATGGGCTCGTCTTCTGCCACAATGTAACCAGTTCGTTCAAGGCAATCAAAATCACCTGTAACCCAAACAAGTGGTGCCTCTTTATTGATAGCTCATCCAAGAGCCTCAAAACCATGCCGCTCCATAAGGAGAACAAGTACCTGTCTCTTCCCCTGGCTCACTTGGTGAACCTTAAAGAAGAATACACAAGTGTCATGACCTTGCTAGACACCTTGAAGTATGAGTACAGGTGGGAGGTCATAGGAGACTTCAAAATTATGGCATTCCTAATGGGTCTCCAAGGTGGTTTTACCAAGTTTCCCTGCTATCTTTACCTTTGGGACAGCACAGACACTGTGGCGCACTACCATAAGGAGGACTGGCCACAGTGGACAGAATTCTCTGTGGGGATGAACAACGTCAAGTGGGAGCCACTGTTGGACCCGCAGGTGTTGATGCCACCACTGCACATATAACTAGGCTTTGTGAAACAATCTGTCACAGCTCTAGATATGGAGTCTGTAGCCTTCAAGTACTTTCAAGACTTCTTCCCTAATCTATCTAAGGCAAGGTCAAAGCTGGTGTCTTCATCGGACCACAGATAAAGAAGATCCTGGAGTGCAAGGAAGGAGAAAGCAGCTTGGTACAGCTTTGTTGCAGTGGTTCAGGGCTTCCTGGGCAATCACAAAGCCGAAAACTATGTGGAGCTGGTTGAGACTATGGTGAAGAACTATGGCAAAATGGGCTGCTGGATGTCCCTCAAAGTCCATATCCTTGAGGCTCATCTTAATAAATTCAAGAACATGGAAGCATATTTGGAGGAGCAAGGCAAGCGCTTTGACCAGGATATACTGGACTATGAATGCTGCTACCTTGGGAAATATAACGAAAACATGATGGGAGAATATATTTGGGGTCTGATTCATGAAAGTGATTCACATTCGATCATAAATCTCGAAAAACTACTCACTTCTAAATCTTTTGTGATTACTTTTGTTTACTTTCTCCCCTATCCCTGGGGATAGGGGAGAAAGAATACTTCCCACGTATTCCCTGCATGTCGTAGAAGGCGACTAAAAGGGGTGGGAGCGGGTGGCTGGAAATCTTCCCCTCTCGTTTTTTTTTTTTCCCCCCAAATGAAGGAACAGAGAAGGGGGCCAGGTGAGGATTTTCACTCTAAGGCCCAGTCATCTTTTTTAATGCTACCTCGCAAATGCGGGAAATGGCGAATAGTATGAAAAAAAATGTTAATTTTGATTCAAGTGTTGTTTTTCTGACCTTATGTGAATAAAAATGCTAAAATTTGCCTGTTGTCCCAGTGGAAATAAGTAAATTTCAAAATATCCCTGTCCTGGTCACAAAAGCAAAGCTTGAAGGGAATAATAGCCTTGTTTTTCTACATTTTACACATAAGCAATTAGGAAATAACACTTACTACCGACAAAAAGAAATCATATTACACAGCATAACGGGCTGCACTGCAAGATATCAAAATTTGCTGATGATACAAAGCTAGGAAATGAATTTGAAAATGAACATCTACAACTTCAAACTGATATAGCAAAACTAATGGACTAAGCTCATATGTGACAAATGAAATATAATAAGTGCAAAGTTTTACACACTGGTAGCAAAATTGAAAAGGCAAGCCACAATATGAATTCTGTTACAGTGCAAAAGGTTAATGAGGAAAAAGATTTGGATTGAATAACCTCTGGTAACCTAAAACCAAAAAAGCAGTGCACAGAAGCGGTGGAGAGAACAAACAAAATGTTTTGATTCATAGACTGGGCCTTTGAATTCAAGCCCAAGGAAATTATCCTTACTCTTTACAGGTCATTGGTTCCTCCCTAAGTTGATTATTGTGTTCAGTTCTGGTCACCCTACAGAACAGCGAGCAAGTGAGGTTGAACTACCAAGATGATTTTTGGGCTAAGAATCACATCCTGTGAGAAACAACTGATTTATTAAGCTACTTACGACCTGATTTGTCTGATTTCACTAATAGTAATGGATACAAAATTAACTTGAATGAGGTGAAGTGCTTTTCTTCAACATGATTGTTTACATATGAAATAATTTGCCAATTAGGGTGATTGAAAGTAATGGAATACATAAGTTGAAGAAAAGACCTGATAAATATTTCACTTCGAGTCCATGACTTACTTAATTTGCACCTCCTTACTTATAATGACAATTTTCAGTTTATTCTCTCTGAATTATCTGTATGCCTTCTTACTTTTACCACACTAATCTGTGAGTTTCTCATATCTTCCATTGTCACACAAAGGTTCAAAAGGACATCCAGTGCTCAGTTGCTGTTTGAACTCCTTTGTATCTGATGATGGCTACTTCAAATAACACATAATGAGATAAGTATGTGTAAGAAAGGTTTCCACCATGGCAATGATATCTAAAAATCTACAGAAAATTCTAATGAACCAGAATAAATTTTCAAGTATAACAATTAAGGAACAATCAGAATAGTGCATAAAGCATCAAGACAGCCACTCCTTAGAAATGGTAAAGTTCATAAAACAGAAAATTTCATTCATAAAGTGAAAAAGGAAATATCTACTTTCTCATGGAGATGGAGAGTCATGAGGACACAGGTTCTTAGTGGTATAAAGGAAATTTTCCTATATCAGTTTGTAACTGAGCACACTAAAATTCAATGGGATGATACACTATCATCACCACATCTTTACACAGAGAAGCATGGGAAGTGAAATCATGGACGATACACTGACTTGAAAAAGTGACCATTTAATGCTCAAGTTTTACTACACAATTAATGAGGACATATTATGATCTGCAACTAAACAAGATTTAAAGAGGAGATATGATCATTGAAACCAGATAAAGCAAGTAATCTTCTGAGAGCAAAAATTAAGAAATGGAGTTTGTGTGCCAAAATATATATCACAGTCGTGGTTCTAAGATGTCTTCAATGAAAGAATCAACACGAGTGCTTTTAGCTGAAAATATAGAGGGGAAATCAGAAAAGAGATAGGTTCAATAAAAGCTGTTAAAAAACAAAAGAGCAAAATGATGCACTATACTATGGGGAGATATGGGTGGGAAAGCAACCAGCAGGAATTTGAAAGGTAAACGAGATCCAGTCATGATCATGACAATATATGTATAGCACAATATATGTACAGCAGAAGAAGGAGTCATACAGGAGTGCTCATCCTCCTCGAAGGCTCAGATTGGGGTGTCTAAATGTGTGTGGATGTAACCAAGATGAGAAAATAGGAGAGATAGGTAGTATGTTTGAGGAAAGGAACCTGGATGTTCTGGCTCTGAGTGAAACGAAGCTCAAGGGTAAAGGGGAAGAGTGGTTTGGGAATGTCATGGGAGTAAAGTAAGGGGTTGGTAAGAGGACAAGAGCAAGAGAAGGAGTAGCACTGCTCCTGAAACAGGAGTGGTGGGAGTAAGAAAGTAAACTTTAGATTGATATGGATAAAACTGAAAGTGGATGGAGAGAGATGGGTGATTATTGGTGCATATGCATCTGGGCATGAGAAGAATGATCATTAAAGGAAGTGTTTTGGGAGCAGCTGAGTGAGTGTGATAGTAGTTTTGACAGACGAGACCGGGTTATAGTGATGGGTGATTTGAATGCAAAGGTGAGTAATTTGGCAGTTGAGGGAATAATTGGTGTACATGGGGTGTTCAGTGTTGTAAATGGAAATAGTGAAGAGCTTGTAGATTTGTGCGCTGACAAAGGAGCGGTGATTGGGAATACCTGGTTTAAAAAGAGAGATATACATAAGTATACGTATGTAAGTAGGAGAGATGGCCAGAGAGCATTATTGGATTATGTGTTAATTGATTGGCATGTGAAAGAGAGACTTTTGGATGCTAATGTGCTGAGAGGTGCAACTGGAGGGATGTCTGATCATTATCTTGTGGAGGTGAAGGTGAAGATTTGTAGAGGTTTCAGAAGAGAAGAGAGAAAGTTGGGGTGAAGAAAGTGGTGAGAGTAAGTGAGCTTAGGAAGGAGACTTGTGTGAGGAAGTACCAGGAGAGACTGAGTACAGAATGGAAAAAGGTGAGAACAAAGGACGTAAAGGGAGTGGGGGAGGAATGGGATGTATTTAGGGAAGCAGTGATGGCTTGCACAAAAGATGCTTGTGGCACGAGAAGCATGGGAGGTGGGCAGATTAGAAAGGGTAGTGAGTGGTGGGATGAAGAAGTAAGATTATTAGTGAAAGAGAAGAAAGTGGCATTTGGATGATTTTTGCAGGGAAATAGTGAAAATGACTGGGAGATGTATAAAAGAAAGAGGCAGGAGGTCAAGAGAAAGGTGCAAGAGGTGAAAAAGAGGGCAAATGAGAGTTGGGGTGAGAGAGTATCATTAAATTTTAGGGAGAATAAAAAGATGTTTTGGTAGGAGGTAAATAAAGTGCGTAAGACAAGGGAACAAATGGGAACATCAGTGAAGGGGCTAATGGAGAGGTGATAACAAGTAGTGGTGATGTGAGAAGGAGATGGAGTGAGTATTTTGAAGGTTTGTTGAATGTGTTTGATGATAGAGTGGCAGATATAAGGTGTTTTGGTTGAGGTGGTGTGCAAAGTGAGAGGGTTAGGGAGAATGATTTGGTAAACAGAGAAGAGGTAGTAAAAGCTTTGCGGAAGATGAAAGCCAGCAAGACAGCGGGTTTGGATGGTATTGCAGTGGAATTTATTAAAAAAGGGAGTGACTGTGTTGTTGACTGGTGGGTAAGGCTATTTAATATATGTATGGCTCGTAGTGAGGTGCCTGAGGATTGGCGGAATGCTTGCAGAGTGCCATTGTACAAAGGCAATGGGGGTAAAGGTGAGTACTCAACTTACAGAGGTATAAGTTTGTTGAGTATTCCAGGGAAATCATATGGGAGGGTATTGATCGAGAAGGTGAAGGCATGTACAGAGCATCAGACTGGGGCAGAGCAATGTGGTTTCAGAAGTGGTAGAGGATGTGTGGATCAGGTGTTTGTTTTGAAGAATGTATGTGAGAATTACTTAGAAAAATAAATGGATTTGTATGTAGCATGAAGAATTTATGTGAGAATTACTTAGAAAAGTAAATGGATTTGTATGTAGCATTTATGGATCTGGAGAGGGCATATGATAAGAGTTGATTGAGATGATCTGTGGAAGGTATTAGGAATATATGGTGTGGGAGGCAAGTTGTTAGAAGCAGTGAAAAGTTTTTGTTTTTATCGAGGATGTAAGGCATGTGTACGAGTAGAAAGAGAGAGGAAAGTGACTGGTTCTCATTAAATGTCTGTTTGCGGCAGGGGTGCGTGATTTCTCCATGATTGTTTAATTTGTTTATGGATGGGGTTGTTGGGGAGGTGAATGCAAGAGTTTTGGAGAGAGGGGCAAGTATGCAGTCTGTTGTGGATGAGAGAGCTTGGGAAATGTGTCAGTTATTCTTCACTGATGATACGGCGCTGGTGGCTGATTTGGGTGAGAAACTGCTGAAGCTGGTGATTAAGTTTGGTAAAGTGTGCGAAAGAAGAAAGCGGAGAGTAAATGTGAATAAGAGCAAGGTTATTATGTACAGTAGGGTTGAGGGACAAGTCAATTGGGAGGTAAGTTTGAATGGAGAAAAACTGGAGGAAGTAAAGTGTTTTAGATATCTCGGAGTGGATTTGGCAGTGGAAGGAACTATGGAAGTGGAAGTGAGTCATAGGGTGGGGGAGAGGGACCAAAGTTCTGGGTGCATCGAAAAATGTGTGGAAGGCAAGAATGTTATCTCGGAAAGCAAAAATGGGTATGTTTGAAGGAATAGTGGTTCCGACAATATCATATGGTTGCGAGGCGTGGGCTATGGATAGAGTTGTGCAGAGGAGGGTGGATGTGCTGGAAATGAGATGTCTGAGGACAACATGTGGTGTGATGTAGTTTGATCAAGTAAGTAATGAAAGGGTAAGAGAGATGTGTGGTAATAAAAAGAGTGTGGCTGAGAGAGCAGTAGAGGGTGTTTTGAAATGGTTTGGGCACAAGGAGAGAATGAGTGAGGAAAGATTGACAAAGAGGATATATGTGTCAGAGGTGGAGGGAAAGAGGAGAGGTGGGAGACCAAATTGGAGGTGGAAAGATGGAGTGAAAAAGATTTTGAGTGATCGGGGCCTGAACATGCAGGAGGGTGAAAGGTGTGCAAGGAATACTGAATTGGAACGATGTGGTATACTGGGGTCAATGTGCTGTTAATGGATTGAACCAGGGCATGTGAAGTGTCTGGGGTAAACCATGGAAAGATTTGCAGGGCCAGCATGTGGAAAGGGAGCTGTGGTTTTGGTGCATTATACATGACAGCTAGAGACTGAGTGTGAACGAATGTGGCCTTTGTTGTCTTTTCCTAGTGCTACCTCGTGCACATGTGGGGGGAGGGGGTTGTCATTTCATGTGTGGCAGGGTGGCAACAGGAATGAATAAGGGCAGACAGTATGAATTATGTACATGTGTATATATGTATATGTCTGTGCATGTATATGTCTGTGCATGTATATACGTTGAGATGTATAGGTATGTATATGTGCGTGTGTGAACGTTTATGATATACTTGAGTATGTGGGTGAGTTGGGCCATTCTTTTGTCTGTTTCCTTGCGCTACCTCACTAATGCAGGAGACAGTGACAAAGTATAATAAAATAAATAAATAAATGTATAGCACTTGTGAGGGGCAAGTATAAGTACCTCTGAATTTATGCATATTTGATTTACACCATTTTTAGGTTAATAAGCATGGTTCACTTGCACCATTTTTAATCTATATGGACCTCAGTTTCAAATAACACTATCATCACTGAGCTGGCAGTGTAGTGGTGTGGTGTTGCCAGCGATATGTGAGAAGCACGTGTACCCCTGGCGTAGCTACTGACTATAGTCACAGAGTACTACAGCATGCTAAGAACTTAAGATGTGTGTGCTCAACATTATGAGATAGGTGTGTTAACAGCTGATATTAAGCATGCCCTTGGATTTATTGAATCTATTTCATGAACTGTTCCTGAGAGTGCACAGATCAAGGAGTCTGCCAAGAGTGGAATATAGAACAATGCACCTATGACCTCGCATTCCCGAAGTCTGCTTATGGAGAGAATGGATCAAATGTTGAGCACATAGAACACCAAACTTATGAATATATTCTCGTCAGCATGCTTGTGATACTATCAAAGGCCTGGGGTACATATGATGACTTGGCAGCATATCAAGGAGCAGCAAAGACATTTCACGCAAGTCCTGGTTGGTTTGCTAATTATAGGAAATGCTACAATTACCACATCAACATGACTACAAGACTGCTTCTGCTGATGCAGTTGATGCTAAAAATGTCCCATTCTCCAAAACAGAATTTTAATGTTGACAAGACCAGATTATTTTGGAAGAAAATATTCTTGAGAATATACATTTCCAATGGATAGAAGACTGCACTATGATTCAAAATTCGTTATTATCTGTTTTTGTTAATAGCAATCATTGTACAATACATATAATATAGTACCTTATATTCACTAGTACATGTGTACTGTAGTTTATCAATGGTATGATTTATTATCTGGTTCTGTTTTATTTATAATGAAACCACATTAATTACATTATTTGATTTACAAGTTTTGATTTACCCAACCATTTTCAAGAACGTTACTATTGTGTAAATTGAGGGGTCCCTGTATGTAGTCTGTAGGGGGGGCTGGGAAGTGAGTCAGCTGTCTGAGTTTGGGAGCATGGGCAAAAGGATGACAATGAAAGTAAATGTAAATAAAAACAAGGGTATAAGGCTTGCAGGGTAGAGGAACAGGTTATTTGGGGAATGAGTTGCATGGAGAAAGTTTGAAGAAAGGGAAACATTTTAGATACTTAGGAGTGGACAAAATAGCAAACAGAACCATGAAAGTGGAAGTGATTCATAGAATGGGAGAGGGGGTGAAGGTTCTGAGAGCACTGAGGAATGTGTGGAAAGAGAAAAACTTATATGTTTAAAGGTACAGCAATCCTAATGATTATTGTATGGATGAGAGGATCTGTGAAGGAGGGTGGATATGTTAGAAATGAAATGCTTGAGGAAAATATGTGGTGTGAGGTAGTTTACGTAACAAAAGGGTTAGAGAGAGTTGTGATAATAAGGAGTGTGATTGACAGAGCTGAAAAGGGTGTGCTGAAGTGGTACAGACATATGTAATAAATGACTAAGGAGAACTGGTCAGTGGGTATATGTATCAGTAGTGGATTGGACAAGGAGAAGGGGAAGACCAAATTGGAGTCAGAAGGATGGAGAGAAAAATATTTTGAGTGTTTGGGGACTGAACATGCAAGAAGGTAGAGTGAACTGATAAAATGTGGTACACAATGGTCAGTGTGCTATGAACCAGGAACAGGAAGCAGCAAGAGGAACAACAGAAAAGTCTGTTGGGGCTGGTTGTGGATAGGAGGCCATGGTTGGGTGTATTAAACTTGTCAGCAAATGAGTGGATGCAAGTAAATGCAGCCTTTCTTCATCTGTTCCAGGTGCTATCTTTCTAATACAAGGAAGAGAGAACAATTATGAAACTATTTATATATCTCCTTTCATATCTGTTCACCATTTCCCACAACATGAGGTAACACCATGAGGTTATTGAGAAATAACCTCATTCGCTCACATCCAATGTCTAGGTATTACGTTAATGCATGGACACCACAGTCCTCTACCCACAACCAGGCCCCACATATTTTTCTGTGGTATTCCCAAACTACTTCACATGCTTTTGTTCAGTTCAATGACAGCACACTGCCCCCTGTATACTACAACACTATAATTTACTCTATCCCAAGCAAACCTCTCTCCCTCCCACATGTATGGGCTCTGAGAGCTCCCTCCTTCAACCTACAATTTGGTCTCCCAGTTCTCCTTATCCACAACTTCTGACACAAATAAGCTCTCTGTCAACCTTTCCTCACTCATCTGCTATATATGTCCAAGCCACCACAGCACATCCTCTTCATCTCTTACAACTTCACTTCTCTTTACCACAGTTATTATCACACCTCTCCCTTACCATATCATTTCTTACTCAATCATCCTGCCTTCCAAACAATATTGTCCTCAAACATTTCATTTCCAACAGATTCACCCTCTTCCATACATTCTTATCTAGAGTCCAAACTTTGCATCCATAAAACACTGCTGGCACTACCCTAACATCAAATATGAGCCATCTTGCCCTGAATGACAATGACCTCTAATTCCACACAATTCTCAATGCAAACTAGGGCCTTACAGCCTTCATCCACCCAATGGTTCACTTCAGCTTCCATATTTCCATTTGCTACCACATCCACTTCTAGGTATCTAAAATGTCCCACTTTCTCTAAGTTATCTCCATTCAAACTCATACTCCAAATAGCCTGTATCTCTCCACAGATAAACCTAATAACTTTCACTCAAATCTACTCTCAACTCACTCATTTCAATCTCTCTTCCAAACTCAGGCACCATCTTCTACCAACTTCAACAGTTTCTTGTTCAAATCTACCAAGAGCACAGTGTCATCAACATAAAAAAACTAACTCACCTAACAAGTCCCCTTTACCTCAAACAGACTGAAGATCTGTTGTTCCTTCCCAGACCCTTACATTCACCTCCTTCTCCATTCCAATCATAAACAAACTGAAGTCGTGGTGAGATCATTCATCACTGTCACAAACAACACATAACTTATATAGTGCATCATTTTCTCTACAAATGAGTGAGGTTCCACCTCCACCATCAAGTGGCTTGTATGTGAGTTCAATGCTTCTTTTCCAGAAATACTTGGGGTGGAAAGTGTTAACACTGAAGACCTCAAGATATAAAGTAGAATGTCTCAAACTTGAAGGGCAGATCTCAGAGAAGGGATAGTGTATAAAGACAAGAGGGAAATTAGAGATGCTCATGGTATATTAAGTAGAAGATAACAGTTCCAGCCTAGTAAATTAATGCTGATGATACAAAAAGAGAGATAATTAACCTTGATAATAAGGATGCATGATGGATAGTAGTTTTTCACTCTGTGACTACTGTCTACAACCTACTGCTTACTTAAAATCTAAATAATAATCCACTTTAAAAAGTTACCATTCATAGAAAAAATGACAACATATTTGTCGTAAAGAAATCAACATATTCCTCTACAATCCTACAGAAGAAATATCCACCTTCATTCACCCTCTTCCATACATTCTTATTCTAGAGTCCAAACCTTGCATCCATAAAACACTCCTGGCACTACCATAACATCAAATATGACCATCTTTGCCATGAATGACAAAGACCTCTACTTCCACACAATTCTCAACGCAAACCAGGGCCTTACAGCCTTCATCCACCCAATGGTTCACTTCAGCTTCCATATTTCCATTTCCTACTACATCCACTTCTATTTTTATTCATTTATTATTTATTTTGCTTTGTCGCTGTCTCCCGCGTTAGCGAGGTAGTGCAAGGAAACAGACGAAAGAATGGCCCAACCCACACACACATCTGTGTATACATACACGTCCACACACGCAAATATACATACCTATACATCTCAATGTATACATATATATACACACACAGACATATACATATATACACATGTACATAATTCATACTGTCTGCCCTTATTAATTTCCATCGCCACCTCGCCACATTTGGAATAACATCCCCCTCCCCCCTCATGTGTGCGAGGTTGGCCCCATTTGTTCACACTCAGTCTCTAGCTGTCATGTAATAATGCACCGAAACCACAGCTCCCTTTCCACATTCAGGCCCCCACAGAACTTTCCATGGTTTACGCCAGACACTTCACATGCCCTGGTTCAATCCATTGACAGCATGTCGATCGTGGTATACCACATCATTCCAATTCACTCTATTCCTGGCACGCCTTTTGCCCTCCTGCATGTTCAGGACCCAATCACTCAAAATCTTTTTCACTCCACCTTTCCACCTCCAATTTGGTCTCCCACTTCTCCTTGTTCCCTCCACCTCCGACACATATATCCTCTTGGTCAATCTTTCCTCACTCATTCTCTCCATGTGACCAAACCATTTCAAAACATCCTCTTCTGCTCTCTCAACCACACTCTTTTTATTACCACACATCTCTCTTACCCTACTATTACTTACTCGATCAAGCCACCTCACACCACATACTGTCCTCAAACATCTCATTTCTAGCACATCCACCTTCCTCCGCACAACTCTATCCATAGCCCACGCCTCGCAACCATACAACATTGTTGGAACCACTATTCCTTCAAACATACCCATTTTTGCTTTCCGAGATAATGTTCTTGACTTCAACACATTCTTCAAGGCTCCCAGAATTTTCACCCCCTCCCCACCCTATGATTCACTTCCACTTCCAGGGTTCCATCCGCTGCCAGATCCACTCACAGATATCTAAAGCACTTCACTTCCTCTAGTTTTTCTCCATTCAAACTTACCTCCCAAATGACCCTCAACCCTAATGTACCTAATAACCTTACTCTTATTCACATTTACTCTCAACTTTCTTCTTTCACACACTTTACCAAACTCAGTCACCAGCTTCTGCAGTTTCTCACATGAATCAGCCACCAGTGCTGTACCATCAGCGAACAACAACTGACTCACTTCCCAAGTTCTCTCATCCACAACAGACTGCATACTTGCCCCTCTTTCCAAAACTCTTGCATTCACCTCCCTAACAACCTCATCCATAAACAAATTAAACAACCATGGAGACATCACACACCCCTGCCGCAAACCTACATTCACTGAGAACCAATCACTTTCCTCTCTTCCTATAAGTACACATGCCTTACTTCCTCGATAAAAACTTTTCACTGCTTCTAACAACTTGCCTCCCACACTATATATTCTTAGTACCTTCCACAGAGCATCTCTATCAACTCTATCATATGCCTTCTCCAGATCCATAAATGCTACATACAAATCCATTTGCTTTTCTAAGCATTTCTCACATACATTCTTCAAAGCAAACACCTGATACACACATCCTCTACCACTTCTGAAACCACACTGCTCTTCCCCAATCTGATGCTCTGTACATGCCTTCACCCTCTCAATCAATACCCTCCCATATAATTTACCAGGAATACTCAACAAACTTATAACTCTGTAATTTGAACACTCACTCTTATCCCCTTTGCCTTTGTACAATGGCACTATGCAAGCATTCCGCCAATCCTCAGGCACCTCACCATGAATCATTTTTTTTTTTTTTTTTTTTGCTTTGTCGCTGTCTCCCGCGTTTGCGAGGTAGCGCAAGGAAACAGACGAAAGAAATGGCCCAACCCACCCCCATACACATGCCTTGTTTCAATCCACTGACAGCACGTCAACCCCGGTATACCACATCGCTCCAATTCACTCTATTCTTTGCCCTCCTTTCACCCTCCTGCATGTTCAGGCCCCGATCACACAAAATCTTTTTCACTCCATCTTTCCACCTAAAATTTGGTCTCCCTCTTCTCCTCGTTCCCTCCACCTCCGACACATATATCCTCTTGGTCAATCTTTCCTCACTCATTCTCTCCATGTGACCAAACCATTTCAAAACACCCTCTTCTGCTCTCTCAACCACACTCTTTTTATTTCCACACATCTCTCTTACCCTTACGTTACTTACTCGATCAAACTACCTCACACCACACATTGTCCTCAAACATCTCATTTCCAGCACATCCATCCTCCTGCGCACAACTCTATCCATAGTCCACGCCTCGCAACCATACAACATTGTTGGAACCACTGTTCCTTCAAACATACCCATTTTTGCTTTCCGAGATAATGTTCTCGACTTCCACACATTCTTCAAGGCTCCCAGAATTTTCGCCCCCTCCCCCACCCTATGATCCACTTCCGCTTCCATGGTTCCATCCGCTGCCAGATCCACTCCCAGATATCTAAAACACTTCACTTCCTCCAGTTTTTCTCCATTCAAACTCACCTCCCAATTGAATTGACCCTCAACCCTCCTGTACCTAATATTTACCTTGCTCTTATTCACATTTACTCTTAACTTTCTTCTTTCACACACTTTACCAAACTCATTCACCAGCTTCTGCAGTTTCTCACATGAATCAGCCACCAGCGCTGTATCATCAGCGAACAACAACTGACTCACTTCCCAAGCTCTCTCATCCCCAACAGACTTCATACTTGCCCCTCTTTCCAAAACTCTTGCATTCACCTCCCTAACAACCCCATCCATAAACAAATTAAACAACCATGGAGACATCACACACCCCTGCCGCAAACCTACATTCACTGAGAACCAATCACTTTCCTCTCTTCCTACACGTACACATGCCTTACATCCTCGATAAAAACTTTTCACTGCTTCTAACAACTTGCCTCCCACACCATATATTCTTAATACCTTCCACAGAGCGTCTCTATCAACTCTATCATATGCCTTCTCCAGATCCATAAAATAAATAACCTTACCAACCAGTCAACAATACAGTCACCCCCTTTTTTAAAGTTATCTCCAATCAAACTCATACGCCAAATAGCCTAAATCTCTCCACAGATAAACCTAATGACTTTCACTCAAATTTACTCTCAACTCACTCTTTTCAAACTCTCTTCCAAACTCAGGCACCATCTTCTACCAAGTTCAACAGTTTCTTGTTCAAATCAGTGTCATCAACATACAAAAACTGACTCACCTAACAGGTCACCGTCACCCCAAACAGACTGAAAATCCGTTGTTCCTTCCCAGACCCATATATTCACCTCCTTCTCCATTCCAATCATAAACAAACTGAACAGTCATGGTGACATCATTCACCACAGCCACAAACAACACACAACACATATAGTGCATCATTTTATCTACAAATGAGTGAGCTTCCACCTCCACCATCAAGTGACTTGTATGTGAGTTCAGCGCTTCTTTTCCAGAAATATGTGGGGATGGAAAGTCTTAACAATGAAGACCTCAAGATATCAAGTAGAATGTCTCACACTTGAAGGGCAAATCTCAGAGAAGGGATAGTGTATAAGACAAGAGGGAAATTAGAGGAGATGCTCATGGTATATTAAGTAGAATAGAGTTGATAGAGATGCTCTGTGGAAGGTATTAAGAATATATGGTGTGGGAGGCAAGTTGTTACAAGCAGTGAAAAGTTTTTATCGAGGATGCAAGGCATGTGTACGTGTAGGAAGAGAGGAAAGTGATTGGTTCTCAGTGAATGTAGGTTTGCGGCAGGGGTGTGTGATGTCTCCATGGTTGTTTAATTTGTTTATGGATGGGGTTGTTAGGGAGGTGAATGCAAGAGTTTTGGAAAGAGGGACAAGTATGCAGTCTATTGTGGATGAGAGAGCTTGGGAAGTGAGTCAGTTGTTGTTCGCTGATGATACAGCGCAGGTGGCTGATTCATGTGAGAAACTGCAGAAGCTGGTGACTGAGTTTGGTAGTGTGTGAAAGAAGAAAGTTGAGAGTAAATGTGAATAAGAGCAAGGTTATCAGGTACAGTAGGGTTGAGGGTTAAGTCAATTGGGAGGTAAGTTTGAATGGAGAAAAACTAGAGGAAGTAAAGTGTTTTACATATCTGGGAGTGGATCTGGCAGCGGATGGAACCATGGAAGCAGAAGTGAGTCATAGGGTGGGGGAGGGGGCGAAAATTCTGGGAGCCTTGAAGAATGTTTGGAAGTCGAGAACATTATCTCGGAAAGCAAAAATGGGTATGTTTGAAGGAATAGTGGTTCCAACAATGTTGTATGGTTGCGAGGCGTGGGCTATGGATAGAGTTGTGCGGAGGAAGGTGGATGTGCTGGAAATGAGATGTTTGAGGACAGTATGTGGTGTGAGGTGGCTTGATCGAGTAAGTAATAGTAGGGTAAGAGAGATGTGTGGTAATAAAAAGAGTGTGGTTGAGAGAGCAGAAGAGGGTGTTTTGAAATGGTTTGGTCACATGGAGAGAATGAGAGAGGAAAGATTGACCAAGAGGATATATGTGTTGGAGGTGGAGGGAACGAGGAGAAGTGGGAGACCAAATTGGAGGTGGAAAGGTGGAGTGAAAAAGATTTTGAGTGATCGGGGCCTGAACATGCAGGAAGGTGAAAGGCATGCAAGGAATAGAGTGAATTGTAATGATGTGGTATACCGGGGTTGACGTGCTGTCAATGGATTGAACCAGGGCATGTGAAGCGTCTGGGGTAAACCATGGAAAGTTCTGTGGGGCCTGGATGTGGATAGGGAGCTGTGGTTTCGGTGCATTATTACATGACAGCTAGAGACTGAGTGTGAACGAATGGGGCCTTTGTTGTCTTTTCCTAGCGCTACCTCGCACACATGAAGGAGCAGGGGGTTGTTATTCCATGTGTGGCGAGGTGGCGATGGGAATAAATAAAGGCAGACAGTATGAATTATGTACATGTGCATATATGTATATGTCTGTGTGTGTATATATATGTATACATTGAGATGTATAGCTATGTATATTTGCGTGTGTGGACGTGTATGTATATACATGTGTATGTGGGTGGGTTGGGCCATTCTTTCATCTGTTTCCTTGCGCTACCTCACTATCGCACGAGACAGCGACAAAGCAAAATAAATAAATAAATGTATAACAGTTCCAGTCCAGTATATTAATTCTGATAATACAAAAAGGGAGATAAATGATTTTGATAATAAGGATGCATGATGGATACTAGTTTTTCACTATGTGACTACTGGCTACAACCTACTGCTTATTTAAAATTTACATAATAATCCACTTTAAAAAGCTATCATTCAAAAAAAAATATGACAACATATTTGTTTTGGTCGAGGTGGTGTGCAAAGTGTGAGGGTTAGGGAAAATGGGTTGGTAAACAGAGAAGAGGTAGTAAAAGCTTTGCGGATGATGAAAGCCGGCAAGGCAGCAGGTTTGGATGGTATTGCAGTGGAATTTATTAAAAAAGGGGGTGACTGTATTGTTGACTGGTTGGTAAGGTTATTTAATGTATGTATGACTCATGGTGAGGTGCCTGAGGATTGGCAGAATGCGTGCATAGTGCCATTGTACAAAGGCAAAGGGGATAAGAGTGAGTGCTCAAATTACAGAGGTATAAGTTTGTTGAGTATTCCTGGCAAATTATATGGGAGGGTATTGATTGAGAGGGTGAAGGCATGTACAGAGCATCAGATTGGGGAAGAGCAGTGTGGTTTCAGAAGTGGTAGAGGATGTGTGGATCAGGTGTTTGCTTTGAAGAATGTATGTGAGAAATACTTAGAAAAGCAAATGGATTTGTATGTAGCATTTATGGATCTGGAGAAGGCATATGATAGAGTTGATAGAGATGTTCTGTGGAAGGTATTAAGAATATATGGTGTGGGAGGCAAGTTGTTAGAAGCAGTGAAAAGTTTTTATCGAGGATGTAAGGCATGTGTACGTGTAGGAAGAGAGGAAAGTGATTGGTTCTCAGTGAATGTAGGTTTGCGTCAAGGGTGTGTGATGTCTCCATGGTTGTTTAATTTGTTTATGGATGGGGTTGTTAGGGAGGTGAATGCAAGAGTTTTGGAAAGAGGGGCAAGTATGAAGTCTGTTGTGGATGAGAGAGCTTGGGAAGTGAGTCAGTTGTTGTTCGCTGATGATACAGCGCTGGTGGCTGATTCATGTGAGAAACTGCAGAAGCTGGTGACTGAGTTTGGTAAAGTGTGTGAAAGAAGAAAGTTAAGAGTAAATGTGAATAAGAGCAAGGTTATTAGGTACAGTAGGGTTGAGGGTCAATTCAATTGGGAGGTGAGTTTGAATGGAGAAAAACTGGAGGAAGTGAAGTGTTTTAGATATCTGGGAGTGGATCTGGCAGCGGATGGAACCATGGAAGCGGAAGTGGATCATAGGGTGGGGGAGGGGGCGAAAATTCTGGGAGCCTTGAAGAATGTGTGGAAGTCGAGAACATTATCTCGGAAAGCAAAAATGGGTATGTTTGAAGGAATAGTGGTTCCAACAATGTTGTATGGTTGCGAGGCGTGGACTATGGATAGAGTTGTGCGCAGGAGGATGGATGTGCTGGAAATGAGATGTTTGAGGACAATGTGTGGTGTGAGGTGGTTTGATCGAGTAAGTAACGTAAGGGTAAGAGAGATGTGTGGAAATAAAAAGAGCGTGGTTGAGAGAGCAGAAGAGGGTGTTTTGAAATGGTTTGGTCACATGGAGAAATGAGTGAGGAAAGATTGACCAAGAGGATCTATGTGTAGGAGGTGGAGGGAACGAGGAGAAGAAGGAGACCAAATTGGAGGTTGGGAAGATGGAGTGAAAAAGATTTTGAAGTGATCGGGGCTGAAACATGCTGGAAGGTTGAAAGGCATGCGAGGATAGGAGTGAATTGTATGCTTGTGGTATACCGGGGTTGAAGTGGGTCAATGGTTGAACCAGGGATGTGAAAGCGTCTGGGGGTAACCATGAAAGTTTCTGGGGGCCTGTGATGTGGATAGGGAGCTGTGGTTTCGGTGCATTATTACAATGACAGCTAGAGATGGTGTGAACGAATGGGGCCTTTGTTGTCTTTTCCTAGCGCTTCCTCTGCACACATGAAGGAGCAGGGGGTTGTTATTCCCAGGTGTGGCGATTGGTTTGCGATGGATAAAAAAAAGGAAGACAGTATGATTATGTTACATGTGCATAGATGTATATGTCTGTGATGTTTTTATATATGTCTACATTGAGTTGTATAGCTAGTTTATTTTTGCGTTTGATGCTGTTTTTTATGTTGTGGACGTGGAGTATAAATGTGTCTGTGGGTGGGTTGGGGCCTTTTATCTGTTTCCTTGCGCTACCTCACTATCGCACGAGGCAGCGACAAAGCAAATAAATAAATAAATGTATAAACAGTTCAGGGCCAGTATATTAATTTGCTAATACAAAAAGGGCGATAAATGATTTTGGCTAATAAGGATGGCTGATGGTACTAGTTTTGCACTTATGTGACTACTGGCTACACCTCCTGCTTATTTAAAATTTACATAATATCACTTTTAAAAAGCTAACATTCAAAAAAAATATGACAAATCTCTTTTTGGTTCTGAGGTGGTGTTGTGCAAAGTGTGAGGGTTAGGGAAAATGGGTTGTAAACAGAGAGAAGGTAGAAAAGCTTTGCGGATGAGAAAAGCCAGGCAAGGCGCAGGTTTGGTGGTATAGCAGTTGGAATTATTAAAAAAGGGGGTGACTGTATTGTTGACTGGTGTAAGGTATATTTAATTATGTATGACTCATGGTGGAGGTGCTCTGAGGATTGGCAGAATGGTGAATTGTGCATTGTACAAAGGCAAGGGGATAAGACGTGAGTGCTCAAAGTACAGTGGTATAAGTTTGTTGAGTATTCCTGGCAAATTATCTGGGAGGGTATTGATTGAGAGGGTGAAGGCATGTACAGAGCATCCGATTGGGGAAGGAGCAGTGTGGTTTCAGAAGTGGTAGAGATGTGTGGATCGGTGTTTGCTTTGGAAGAATGTATGTGAGAATACTTAGAAAAGCAAATGGATTTGTATGTAGGCAATTTATGGATCTGGAGAAGGCATATGATAGGTGTTGTAGAGATGTTTGTGGAAGGTATTAAGAATATATGGTGTGAGGCAAGTTGTTAGGATGCAGTGGAAAAGTTATTATCGAGGATGTAAGGCATGTGTACGTGTAAGGAAGAGAGGAAAGGTGATTGGTTCTCAGTGAATGTAGGTTTTGCGTCAAGGGTTGTGTGATGTTCCATGGTTGTTTTAATTTGTTTATGGATGGGGTTGTTAGGGAGGTGATGCAGGTTTTGGAAAGAGGGAGCAAGTATGAAAGTCTGTTGTGGATGAGAGAGGCTTGGGAAGTGAGTCAGTTGTTGTTCGCTGATGATACAGCGTGGTGGCTGATTATGTGAGAAACTGCAGAAAGCTGGGTGATGAGTTTGGTAAAGTGTTATGTGAAAGAAGAAAGTTAAGAGTAAATGTGAATAAGAGCAAGGTTATTAGGTACAGTAGAGGTTGAGGGTCTCAATTCAATTGGCGGGTGAGTTTGACTGGAGAAAAATTGGAGGAAGTGAAGTGTTTTGATATCTGGGAGTGGCTCTGGCAGCGGATGGACATGGAAGCGGAAGTGGATCATAGGGTGGGGTGAGAGGGGTGCTGAAACTCTGGAGCCTTGGAAGAATGTGTGATCGTCGAGAACATTCATCTCGGAAAGCAAAAATGGGTATGGTTTGAAGGAAAATAGTGGTTCCAAACAATTTGTATGGTTGCGAGGCGCCCTCTTCCATACATTCTTATCTAGAGTCCAAACTTTGCATCCATAAAACACTGCTGGCACTACCCTAACATCAAATATGAGCCATCTTGCCCTGAATGACAATGACCTCTAATTCCACACAATTCTCAATGCAAACTAGGGCCTTACAGCCTTCATCCACCCAATGGTTCACTTCAGCTTCCATATTTCCATTTGCTACACATCCACTTCTAGGTATCTAAAATGTCCCACTTTCTCTAAGTTATCTCCATTCAAACTCATACTCCAAATAGCCTGTATCTCTCCACAGATAAACCTAATAACTTTCACTCAATCTACTCTCAACTCACTCATTTCAATCTCTCTTCCAAACTCAGGCACCATCTTCTACCAACTTAAAACAGTTTCTTGTTCAAATCTACCAAGAGCACAGTGTCATCAACATAAAAAAACTAACTCACCTAACAAGTCCCCTTTACCTCAAACAGACTGAAGATCTGTTGTTCCTTCCCAGACCCTTACATTCACCTCCTTCTCCATTCCAATCATAAACAAACTGAAGTCGTGGTGAGATCATTCATCACTGTCACAAACAACACATAACTTATATAGTGCATCATTTTCTCTACAAATGAGTGAGGTTCCACCTCCACCATCAAGTGGCTTGTATGTGAGTTCAATGCTTCTTTTCCAGAAATACTTGGGGTGGAAAGTGTTAACACTGAAGACCTCAAGATATAAAGTAGAATGTCTCAAACTTGAAGGGCAGATCTCAGAGAAGGGATAGTGTATAAAGACAAGAGGGAAATTAGAGATGCTCATGGTATATTAAGTAGAAGATAACAGTTCCAGCCTAGTAAATTAATGCTGATGATACAAAAAGAGAGATAATTAACCTTGATAATAAGGATGCATGATGGATAGTAGTTTTTCACTCTGTGACTACTGTCTACAACCTACTGCTTACTTAAAATCTAAATAATAATCCACTTTAAAAAGTTACCATTCATAGAAAAAATGACAACATATTTGTCGTAAAGAAATCAACATATTCCTCTACAATCCTACAGAAGAAATATCCACCTTCATTCACCCTCTTCCATACATTCTTATTCTAGAGTCCAAACCTTGCATCCATAAAACACTCCTGGCACTACCATAACATCAAATATGACCATCTTTGCCATGAATGACAAAGACCTCTACTTCCACACAATTCTCAACGCAAACCAGGGCCTTACAGCCTTCATCCACCCAATGGTTCACTTCAGCTTCCATATTTCCATTTCCTACTACATCCACTTCTATTTTTATTCATTTATTATTTATTTTGCTTTGTCGCTGTCTCCCGCGTTAGCGAGGTAGTGCAAGGAAACAGACGAAAGAATGGCCCAACCCACACACACATCTGTGTATACATACACGTCCACACACGCAAATATACATACCTATACATCTCAATGTATACATATATATACACACACAGACATATACATATATACACATGTACATAATTCATACTGTCTGCCCTTATTAATTTCCATCGCCACCTCGCCACATTTGGAATAACATCCCCCTCCCCCCTCATGTGTGCGAGGTTGGCCCCATTTGTTCACACTCAGTCTCTAGCTGTCATGTAATAATGCACCGAAACCACAGCTCCCTTTCCACATTCAGGCCCCCACAGAACTTTCCATGGTTTACGCCAGACACTTCACATGCCCTGGTTCAATCCATTGACAGCATGTCGATCGTGGTATACCACATCATTCCAATTCACTCTATTCCTGGCACGCCTTTTGCCCTCCTGCATGTTCAGGACCCAATCACTCAAAATCTTTTTCACTCCACCTTTCCACCTCCAATTTGGTCTCCCACTTCTCCTTGTTCCCTCCACCTCCGACACATATATCCTCTTGGTCAATCTTTCCTCACTCATTCTCTCCATGTGACCAAACCATTTCAAAACATCCTCTTCTGCTCTCTCAACCACACTCTTTTTATTACCACACATCTCTCTTACCCTACTATTACTTACTCGATCAAGCCACCTCACACCACATACTGTCCTCAAACATCTCATTTCTAGCACATCCACCTTCCTCCGCACAACTCTATCCATAGCCCACGCCTCGCAACCATACAACATTGTTGGAACCACTATTCCTTCAAACATACCCATTTTTGCTTTCCGAGATAATGTTCTTGACTTCAACACATTCTTCAAGGCTCCCAGAATTTTCACCCCCTCCCCACCCTATGATTCACTTCCACTTCCAGGGTTCCATCCGCTGCCAGATCCACTCACAGATATCTAAAGCACTTCACTTCCTCTAGTTTTTCTCCATTCAAACTTACCTCCCAAATGACCCTCAACCCTAATGTACCTAATAACCTTACTCTTATTCACATTTACTCTCAACTTTCTTCTTTCACACACTTTACCAAACTCAGTCACCAGCTTCTGCAGTTTCTCACATGAATCAGCCACCAGTGCTGTACCATCAGCGAACAACAACTGACTCACTTCCCAAGTTCTCTCATCCACAACAGACTGCATACTTGCCCCTCTTTCCAAAACTCTTGCATTCACCTCCCTAACAACCTCATCCATAAACAAATTAAACAACCATGGAGACATCACACACCCCTGCCGCAAACCTACATTCACTGAGAACCAATCACTTTCCTCTCTTCCTATAAGTACACATGCCTTACTTCCTCGATAAAAACTTTTCACTGCTTCTAACAACTTGCCTCCCACACTATATATTCTTAGTACCTTCCACAGAGCATCTCTATCAACTCTATCATATGCCTTCTCCAGATCCATAAATGCTACATACAAATCCATTTGCTTTTCTAAGCATTTCTCACATACATTCTTCAAAGCAAACACCTGATACACACATCCTCTACCACTTCTGAAACCACACTGCTCTTCCCCAATCTGATGCTCTGTACATGCCTTCACCCTCTCAATCAATACCCTCCCATATAATTTACCAGGAATACTCAACAAACTTATAACTCTGTAATTTGAACACTCACTCTTATCCCCTTTGCCTTTGTACAATGGCACTATGCAAGCATTCCGCCAATCCTCAGGCACCTCACCATGAATCATTTTTTTTTTTTTTTTTTTGCTTTGTCGCTGTCTCCCGCGTTTGCGAGGTAGCGCAAGGAAACAGACGAAAGAAATGGCCCAACCCACCCCCATACACATGCCTTGTTTCAATCCACTGACAGCACGTCAACCCCGGTATACCACATCGCTCCAATTCACTCTATTCTTTGCCCTCCTTTCACCCTCCTGCATGTTCAGGCCCCGATCACACAAAATCTTTTTCACTCCATCTTTCCACCTAAAATTTGGTCTCCCTCTTCTCCTCGTTCCCTCCACCTCCGACACATATATCCTCTTGGTCAATCTTTCCTCACTCATTCTCTCCATGTGACCAAACCATTTCAAAACACCCTCTTCTGCTCTCTCAACCACACTCTTTTTATTTCCACACATCTCTCTTACCCTTACGTTACTTACTCGATCAAACTACCTCACACCACACATTGTCCTCAAACATCTCATTTCCAGCACATCCATCCTCCTGCGCACAACTCTATCCATAGTCCACGCCTCGCAACCATACAACATTGTTGGAACCACTGTTCCTTCAAACATACCCATTTTTGCTTTCCGAGATAATGTTCTCGACTTCCACACATTCTTCAAGGCTCCCAGAATTTTCGCCCCCTCCCCCACCCTATGATCCACTTCCGCTTCCATGGTTCCATCCGCTGCCAGATCCACTCCCAGATATCTAAAACACTTCACTTCCTCCAGTTTTTCTCCATTCAAACTCACCTCCCAATTGAATTGACCCTCAACCCTCCTGTACCTAATATTTACCTTGCTCTTATTCACATTTACTCTTAACTTTCTTCTTTCACACACTTTACCAAACTCATTCACCAGCTTCTGCAGTTTCTCACATGAATCAGCCACCAGCGCTGTATCATCAGCGAACAACAACTGACTCACTTCCCAAGCTCTCTCATCCCCAACAGACTTCATACTTGCCCCTCTTTCCAAAACTCTTGCATTCACCTCCCTAACAACCCCATCCATAAACAAATTAAACAACCATGGAGACATCACACACCCCTGCCGCAAACCTACATTCACTGAGAACCAATCACTTTCCTCTCTTCCTACACGTACACATGCCTTACATCCTCGATAAAAACTTTTCACTGCTTCTAACAACTTGCCTCCCACACCATATATTCTTAATACCTTCCACAGAGCGTCTCTATCAACTCTATCATATGCCTTCTCCAGATCCATAAAATAAATAACCTTACCAACCAGTCAACAATACAGTCACCCCCTTTTTTAAAGTTATCTCCAATCAAACTCATACGCCAAATAGCCTAAATCTCTCCACAGATAAACCTAATGACTTTCACTCAAATTTACTCTCAACTCACTCTTTTCAAACTCTCTTCCAAACTCAGGCACCATCTTCTACCAAGTTCAACAGTTTCTTGTTCAAATCAGTGTCATCAACATACAAAAACTGACTCACCTAACAGGTCACCGTCACCCCAAACAGACTGAAAATCCGTTGTTCCTTCCCAGACCCATATATTCACCTCCTTCTCCATTCCAATCATAAACAAACTGAACAGTCATGGTGACATCATTCACCACAGCCACAAACAACACACAACACATATAGTGCATCATTTTATCTACAAATGAGTGAGCTTCCACCTCCACCATCAAGTGACTTGTATGTGAGTTCAGCGCTTCTTTTCCAGAAATATGTGGGGATGGAAAGTCTTAACAATGAAGACCTCAAGATATCAAGTAGAATGTCTCACACTTGAAGGGCAAATCTCAGAGAAGGGATAGTGTATAAGACAAGAGGGAAATTAGAGGAGATGCTCATGGTATATTAAGTAGAATAGAGTTGATAGAGATGCTCTGTGGAAGGTATTAAGAATATATGGTGTGGGAGGCAAGTTGTTACAAGCAGTGAAAAGTTTTTATCGAGGATGCAAGGCATGTGTACGTGTAGGAAGAGAGGAAAGTGATTGGTTCTCAGTGAATGTAGGTTTGCGGCAGGGGTGTGTGATGTCTCCATGGTTGTTTAATTTGTTTATGGATGGGGTTGTTAGGGAGGTGAATGCAAGAGTTTTGGAAAGAGGGACAAGTATGCAGTCTATTGTGGATGAGAGAGCTTGGGAAGTGAGTCAGTTGTTGTTCGCTGATGATACAGCGCAGGTGGCTGATTCATGTGAGAAACTGCAGAAGCTGGTGACTGAGTTTGGTAGTGTGTGAAAGAAGAAAGTTGAGAGTAAATGTGAATAAGAGCAAGGTTATCAGGTACAGTAGGGTTGAGGGTTAAGTCAATTGGGAGGTAAGTTTGAATGGAGAAAAACTAGAGGAAGTAAAGTGTTTTACATATCTGGGAGTGGATCTGGCAGCGGATGGAACCATGGAAGCAGAAGTGAGTCATAGGGTGGGGGAGGGGGCGAAAATTCTGGGAGCCTTGAAGAATGTTTGGAAGTCGAGAACATTATCTCGGAAAGCAAAAATGGGTATGTTTGAAGGAATAGTGGTTCCAACAATGTTGTATGGTTGCGAGGCGTGGGCTATGGATAGAGTTGTGCGGAGGAAGGTGGATGTGCTGGAAATGAGATGTTTGAGGACAGTATGTGGTGTGAGGTGGCTTGATCGAGTAAGTAATAGTAGGGTAAGAGAGATGTGTGGTAATAAAAAGAGTGTGGTTGAGAGAGCAGAAGAGGGTGTTTTGAAATGGTTTGGTCACATGGAGAGAATGAGAGAGGAAAGATTGACCAAGAGGATATATGTGTTGGAGGTGGAGGGAACGAGGAGAAGTGGGAGACCAAATTGGAGGTGGAAAGGTGGAGTGAAAAAGATTTTGAGTGATCGGGGCCTGAACATGCAGGAAGGTGAAAGGCATGCAAGGAATAGAGTGAATTGTAATGATGTGGTATACCGGGGTTGACGTGCTGTCAATGGATTGAACCAGGGCATGTGAAGCGTCTGGGGTAAACCATGGAAAGTTCTGTGGGGCCTGGATGTGGATAGGGAGCTGTGGTTTCGGTGCATTATTACATGACAGCTAGAGACTGAGTGTGAACGAATGGGGCCTTTGTTGTCTTTTCCTAGCGCTACCTCGCACACATGAAGGAGCAGGGGGTTGTTATTCCATGTGTGGCGAGGTGGCGATGGGAATAAATAAAGGCAGACAGTATGAATTATGTACATGTGCATATATGTATATGTCTGTGTGTGTATATATATGTATACATTGAGATGTATAGCTATGTATATTTGCGTGTGTGGACGTGTATGTATATACATGTGTATGTGGGTGGGTTGGGCCATTCTTTCATCTGTTTCCTTGCGCTACCTCACTATCGCACGAGACAGCGACAAAGCAAAATAAATAAATAAATGTATAACAGTTCCAGTCCAGTATATTAATTCTGATAATACAAAAAGGGAGATAAATGATTTTGATAATAAGGATGCATGATGGATACTAGTTTTTCACTATGTGACTACTGGCTACAACCTACTGCTTATTTAAAATTTACATAATAATCCACTTTAAAAAGCTATCATTCAAAAAAAATATGACAACATATTTGTTTTGGTCGAGGTGGTGTGCAAAGTGTGAGGGTTAGGGAAAATGGGTTGGTAAACAGAGAAGAGGTAGTAAAAGCTTTGCGGATGATGAAAGCCGGCAAGGCAGCAGGTTTGGATGGTATTGCAGTGGAATTTATTAAAAAAGGGGGTGACTGTATTGTTGACTGGTTGGTAAGGTTATTTAATGTATGTATGACTCATGGTGAGGTGCCTGAGGATTGGCAGAATGCGTGCATAGTGCCATTGTACAAAGGCAAAGGGGATAAGAGTGAGTGCTCAAATTACAGAGGTATAAGTTTGTTGAGTATTCCTGGCAAATTATATGGGAGGGTATTGATTGAGAGGGTGAAGGCATGTACAGAGCATCAGATTGGGGAAGAGCAGTGTGGTTTCAGAAGTGGTAGAGGATGTGTGGATCAGGTGTTTGCTTTGAAGAATGTATGTGAGAAATACTTAGAAAAGCAAATGGATTTGTATGTAGCATTTATGGATCTGGAGAAGGCATATGATAGAGTTGATAGAGATGTTCTGTGGAAGGTATTAAGAATATATGGTGTGGGAGGCAAGTTGTTAGAAGCAGTGAAAAGTTTTTATCGAGGATGTAAGGCATGTGTACGTGTAGGAAGAGAGGAAAGTGATTGGTTCTCAGTGAATGTAGGTTTGCGTCAAGGGTGTGTGATGTCTCCATGGTTGTTTAATTTGTTTATGGATGGGGTTGTTAGGGAGGTGAATGCAAGAGTTTTGGAAAGAGGGGCAAGTATGAAGTCTGTTGTGGATGAGAGAGCTTGGGAAGTGAGTCAGTTGTTGTTCGCTGATGATACAGCGCTGGTGGCTGATTCATGTGAGAAACTGCAGAAGCTGGTGACTGAGTTTGGTAAAGTGTGTGAAAGAAGAAAGTTAAGAGTAAATGTGAATAAGAGCAAGGTTATTAGGTACAGTAGGGTTGAGGGTCAATTCAATTGGGAGGTGAGTTTGAATGGAGAAAAACTGGAGGAAGTGAAGTGTTTTAGATATCTGGGAGTGGATCTGGCAGCGGATGGAACCATGGAAGCGGAAGTGGATCATAGGGTGGGGGAGGGGGCGAAAATTCTGGGAGCCTTGAAGAATGTGTGGAAGTCGAGAACATTATCTCGGAAAGCAAAAATGGGTATGTTTGAAGGAATAGTGGTTCCAACAATGTTGTATGGTTGCGAGGCGTGGACTATGGATAGAGTTGTGCGCAGGAGGATGGATGTGCTGGAAATGAGATGTTTGAGGACAATGTGTGGTGTGAGGTGGTTTGATCGAGTAAGTAACGTAAGGGTAAGAGAGATGTGTGGAAATAAAAAGAGCGTGGTTGAGAGAGCAGAAGAGGGTGTTTTGAAATGGTTTGGTCACATGGAGAGAATGAGTGAGGAAAGATTGACCAAGAGGATATATGTGTCGGAGGTGGAGGGAACGAGGAGAAGAAGGAGACCAAATTGGAGGTGGAAAGATGGAGTGAAAAAGATTTTGTGTGATCGGGGCCTGAACATGCAGGAGGGTGAAAGGAGGGCAAAGAATAGAGTGAATTGGAGCGATGTGGTATACCGGGGTTGACGTGCTGTCAGTGGATTGAATCAAGGCATGTGTATGGGGGTGGGTTGGGCCATTTCTTTCGTCTGTTTCCTTGCGCTACCTCGCAAACGCGGGAGACAGCGACAAAGCAGAAAAAAAAAAAATTTGTCGTAAAGAAGTCAACATATTCCTTTACATTCCTACAGAAAAAATATCCATTTTTATTCACCCTCTTCCATACATTCTTATCTAGAGTCCAAACCTTGCATCCATAAAACACTCCTGGCACTACCATAACATCAAATATGCCCATCATTGCCCTGAATGCCAATGACCTCTACTTCCACACAATTCTCAAAGCAAACCAGGGCCTTACAGCCTTCATCCACCCAATGGTTCACTTTAGCTTCCATTTTTTCATTTGCTAACACATCCACTTCTAGGTATCTAAAATGTCCCACTTTCTCAAAGTTATCTTCATTCAAACTCATACTCCAAATAGCCTGTATCTCTCCACATATAAACGTAATAACTTTACTCAAATTTATTCTCAACTCACTCATTTCAATTTCTCTTCCAAACTCAGGCACCATCTTCTACCAACTTCAACAGTTTCTTGTTCAAATCTACCAATATCACAGTGTCATCAACATACAAAAACTGACTCATCTAACAGGTCACCTTTACCCCAAACAGACTGAAAATCCGTCGTTCCTTCCCCGACCCTTACATTCACCTCCTTCTCCATTCCAATCATAAACAAACTGGACAGTCATGGTGACATCACTAATCACTGCTACAAACAGCAAAAAACACATATAAAGCATCATTTTCTCTACAAATGAGTGAGCTTCCACCTCAACCATCAAGTGACTGGTATGTGAGTTCAGTGCTTCCTTTCCAGAAATACTTGGAGATAGAAAGTCTTAACAATGAAGACCTCAAGATATCAAGTAGAATGTCTCACACTTGAAGCACAGATCTCAGGGAAATGATAGTGTATAAAGATAAGAGGGTATTTAGAGTAATGCTCATGGTATACTAAGGAAAAGATAACAGTTCCAGTCCAGTAATTTAATTCTGATAATACAAAAAGAGAGATAAATAATCTTGATAATAAGGATGCATGATGGATAGTAGTTTTTCACTCTGTGACTACTGGCTACAACCTACTGCTTACTTACAACTGAAATAATAATCCACTTTAAAAAGTTATCATTCATAAATAAATGACAACATATTTGTCATATAGAAGTCAACATATTCCTTTACAATCCTACAAAAAAAATATCCACCTTTATTCACCCTCTTCCATACATTCTTATCTAGTCTAAATCTTGCATCCAAAAAACACTCCTGGCACTATCATAACATCAAATATGCCCATCTTTGCCCTGAATGACAACAACCTCTACTTCCACACAATTCTCAATGCAAACCAGGGCCTTACAGCCTTCATCCACCCAATGGTTCACTTCAGCTTCCATTTTTCCATTTGCTACCACATCCACTTCTAGGTATCTAAAATGTACCACTTTCTCTAAGTTATCTCCATTCAAACTCATACTCCAAATAGCCTGCATCTCTCCACAGATAAACCTAATAACTTTCATTCAAATTTATTCTCAACTCACTCAATTCAATTTCTCTAACAAACTCAGGCACCATCTTCTACCAACTTCAACAGTTTCTTGTTCAACTCTACCAAGAGCACAGTGTCATCAACATACAAAAACTGACTCACTTAACAGGTCCCCTTTACCCCAGACAGACTGAAGATCCGTTGTTCTTCCCCGACCCTTACATTCACTTCCTTCTCCATTCCAATCAATAAACAAACTGAACAGTCATGGTGACATCATTCATCACTGCCACAAACAACACACAACACATATAGTGCATCATTTTATCTACAAATGAGTGAGCTTCCACCTCCACCATCAAGTGGCTTGTATGTGAGTTCAGTGCTTCTTTTCCAGAAATACTCGGGGATGGAAATTCTTAACACTGAAGACTTCAAGATATCAAGTAGAATGTCTCACACTTGAAGTGCAGATCTCAGAGAAGGGAAAGTGTATAAAGACAAGAGGGTAATTAGAGGAGATGTTCATGGTATATTAAGTACAAGATAACAGTTCCAGTCCAGTAAATCAATTCTGATCATACAAAAAGAGAGATAAATAATCTTGATAATAAGGATGTATGATGGATAGTAGTTTTTCCCTCTGTGACTACTGGCTACAACCTACTACTTAAAATTTACATAATAATTCGCTTTAAAAAGTTACCATTCATAGAAAAAATTACAACATATTTGTCATAAAGGAGTCAACATATTCCTTTACAATCCTACAGAAAAAATATCCATCTTTCCTAGCCCAGTGAGATTAGAAAGGACTACATCCTAGCTCTTGAAATGTGGGATGAATACTAAAGTGGTCTGCATGCTAAGGATTCAAGACATGGTAAGTCAACACCACCAAATAAAGCAGCTGAGAAAATTTAATGCATCATATCAGGAAATGATACTTTCTTTATCATAAATCACTGTCCTTGCCATGATTACACTATGTACAATTTCCAACCTATCCAAACTGTCATATCTACATTCTTTTTTCTTTTATGTACATTTTCCAACTAAAAAGTATATTGTTACTCACCTGGTGCATAGTCAATGACTGAACTTGTCGCCTTAATACTGTCAGACGCTGGCTTGTGACAACTGACCTCACATCAGGTACAACAGTCTCAGAAAATATCTCATTGATGAGACGATGGTTTCGGACATATCTTGCATGGGCAACATGTTTAACACTTAGTCCATCATCATAATCTGTGGGTTGGCACCAGAAGTCTAAAATATGTTTAAGTGATCAACTTATATTTTATCAAAATAAAGAATTTTCTTTAAAATGTACTAATTTTTCTCTAAATGCTGCTAAAATAACAAGTTTAATGTCTTACATACCAATCTATTATTTTTGATCCCCATTACATGCAGTAAATCAAGTTCATGCAGTCTCTCAAGTTCACAGCTGAACAAAAGCTTTCAAACTAAAGCATACTCTTGATGCAATAATTAGACTTGTGTCATTGTTCAAATCACCATCCTTATGCATAAAATGCTTCCACTAAACATTTATTCCCCAGGCAACCTCATCTGAAATATTTCTAGCTCTAACTATTCATTCACAGAATCTGTCTATATTCTTTGTTCTCAAACTCTTCTCACTGTACCTTCAATTGTAGTACAAATTGCCTCATGCACACTATACCAACTTTTACACCTTTGCAGATGCTGTAAAACTTACCCCTGGATGTTGGTACATACCTAATACACTCTGTTCTCAGTATCATACGTATCTCTTGGTTCATTTAAATTTTTACCCATATCTTACAGGATTTTATGATAACTCGGAAATCCACTAATGCTGGACAGCCTTGTAAGGTTTTCCTGTGATGTATACATCTAAGTTGGAGAAACATTTTTGAAAGCTTATTAACTTATAGAAACCTCACTTAACTTTCCCTCATAGTATGTGAAACAACTTTGCGAAATCAAAAGAACTTATGAAAACTTCATTTACCTTCCCCAAACAGAAAAGATTTACCCAAATCTCAAAATTATAGTTGAAATATAACAACAATAATGTCCTCTGTCACATATGTCCCATCATCAAAGACGGGGAGGGATGACTGCAGTTAGTCACTCTTATGCTTTGTAGAAAAAAGAAAAAAAAAATTCTATTTAAGTTTAATCATTAATATATCTTAGCTACTGTATACAGCAACAAAAACACAACAGTAACAGTACAAAGACTAGAAAGTCAACTTAATGCCATAACCAAAAGGCTTAGGGAATTAGGTAACCCCTTATCCTTAATCCCCTATTTCCCATGTAATTAATGTACTGCCATTCATGATATTACTGATCATAAGGTTTCTGAGGAACTGAACCTTCTTAAATGGCAAAGGAAACTTGTATCATCTTTGCCTGAGATTTATTGCATTTCAAATTCTTCAGCCTTCAGTGACTCTATTCTCAACACCAACCTTAAGAAGCATTACTCATAAATACCAAAATTCATTAAAAACTATATCTCCATTTAGACTGATAGTACTCTACTAATGCTGATCACTTCAAAAAATAAGAACCTCGCAGTTTTTCACATTTCATCTCAACATCATCCAACATAAATCAAGGATAGCTACCAATCTATGTAACTCATCCTCTGATTCTGCAAACATCTGCATACATCTGTACCAATTGCAGACATTATGTAAAGCAGTTTCCACTCTGTTCAAACATATTTCAGCTGTACCTCAAATCCATCCCCAACCCATTTTCACTGTGCATAATTCTGCAACAAGAGAAACAATAAACAATCATCATGACATTAGATAGTTCTAACACAATCCTGTGCTAACCTATCTCAAACCACTTCCTTATACCACCATTCACTCTCACATAAGCAATATATGTCATAAAAGCTCATAACAGCATTCAAAACCTGGAAGGTATACTACCAAAACTATACTACAAACCATTTCCTACTGGTATGGCAAGAAAGATAACCCTTTAATATCACCACTAGTGGTAAACAGAGAAGAGGTAGTGAAAGCTTTGCGGAAGATGAAAGCCGGCAAGGCAGCAGGTTTGGATGGTATTGCAGTGGAATTTATTAAAAAAGGGGGTGACTGTATTGTTGACTGGTTGGTAAGGTTATTTAATGTATGTATGACTCATGGTGAGGTGCCTGAGGATTGGCGGAATGCGTGCATAGTGCCATTGTACAAAGGCAAAGGGGATAAGAGTGAGTGCTCAAATTACAGAGGTATAAGTTTGTTGAGTATTCCTGGTAAATTATATGGGAGGGTATTGATTGAGAGGGTGAAGGCATGTACAGAGCATCAGATTGGGGAAGAGCAGTGTGGTTTCAGAAGTGGTAGAGGATGTGTGGATCAGGTGTTTGCTTTGAAGAATGTATGTGAGAAATACTTAGAAAAGCAAATGGATTTGTATGTAGCATTTATGGATCTGGAGAAGGCATATGATAGAGTTGATAGAGATGCTCTGTGGAAGGTATTAAGAATATATGGTGTGGGAGGAAAGTTGTTAGAAGCAGTGAAAAGTTTTTATCGAGGATGTAAGGCATGTGTACCTGTAGGAAGAGAGAAAAGTGATTGGTTCTCAGTGAATGTAGGTTTGCGGCAGGGGTGTGTGATGTCTCCATGGTTGTTTAATTTGTTTATGGATGGGGTTGTTATGGAGGTAAATGCAAGAGTTTTGGAAAGAGGGGCAAGTATGAAGTCTGTTGGGGATGAGGGAGCTTGGGAAGTGAGTCAGTTGTTGTTCGCTGATGATACAGCGCTGGTGGCTGATTCATGTGAGAAACTGCAGAAGCTGGTGACTGAGTTTGGAAAAGTGTGTGGAAGAAGAAAGTTAAGAGTAAATGTGAATAAGAGCAAGGTTATTAGGTACAGTAGGGTTGAGGGTCAAGTCAATTGGGAGGTGAGTTTGAATGGAGAAAAACTGGAGGAAGTGAAGTGTTTTAGATATCTGGGAGTGGATCTGGCAGCGGATGGAACCATGGAAGCGGAAGTGGATCATAGGGTGGGGGAGGGGGCGAAAATCCTGGGGGCCTTGAAGAATGTGTGGAAGTCGAGAACATTATCTCGGAAAGCAAAAATGGGTATGTTTGAAGGAATAGTGGTTCCAACAATGTTGTATGGTTGCGAGGCGTGGGCTATGGATAGAGTTGTGCGCAGGAGGATGGATGTGCTGGAAATGAGATGTTTGAGGACAATGTGTGGTGTGAGGTGGTTTGATCGAGTGAGTAACGTAAGGGTAAGAGAGATGTGTGGAAATAAAAAGAGCGTGGTTGAGAGAGCAGAAGAGGGTGTTTTGAAGTGGTTTGGGCACATGGAGAGGATGAGTGAGGAAAGATTGACCAAGAGGATATATGTGTCGGAGGTGGAGGGAACAAGGAGAAGAGGGAGACCAAATTGGAGGTGGAAAGATGGAGTGAAAAAGATTTTGTGTGATCGGGGCCTGAACATGCAGGAGGGTGAAAGGAGGGCAAGGAATAGAGTGAATTGGAGCGATGTGGTATACCGGGGTTGACGTGCTGTCAGTGGATTGAAGCAAGGCATGTGAAGCGTCTGGGGTAAACCATGGAAAGCTGTGTAGGTATGTATATTTGCGTGTGTGGACGTATGTATATACATGTGTATGGGGGGGGAGGGTTGGGCCATTTCTTTCGTCTGTTTCCTTGCGCTACCTCGCAAACGCGGGAGACAGCGACAAAGTATAATAAAAAAAAAAAAAATATAATCAAAAGATGCTATGAATAAAGTTAAACTGGGACAACATACAAGTTCAAACTTCAAAACATAATCTGCAAATAACAGAAACTTCATGGAGTGGAAGTAAAGAATTTCAAGAGCTCATTACACAAGAAACTACTATGAGACCCTGACAGTCCAAGTTAAGGAGGGTACATATGCAAATAGACTGTGACCTGTAAGAGCCTCTCTGATCACAGATGCTGTCATGCTGCTTCCTCTTTAAACAAGCTGTATAGGCAGATTTGCCTCTAAAATCAATACTGAGACACTTGTAAGGTAAATCATAAAGGCTGCATACACTGATCTAAACACTTTCACTGTTTCTCATATACACCTTCTACTTTCCCTAAGTCGGGTTCAGTAATCAATCACATTCCTACCATGTAACTTTCCACCTATACTGGAGAGACATTCTTCTATAGTTCTTACTATCATTCTAATTGCTTTTCTGTTTATATATGCACATTTTCATCAAACTATCAAGCACACAACCACTTATCCAAGCCAGCTAGCACTTGCAGTTTCCATATTTACACTACTGTATCTTCATCTTCACTCCTCATCACCTAACTCCTAACCCTACCTAGAATCCCTAGCTTTTCAAAATTCTATGTGCATTACTGCTCTTCCTATCACTTTGATGATATCTTTCCTTCACACACTTGCTTCCACTTTCTAAATCTCTAATCTATTGTACTAATACCCTCATCTTATAAAATATCACATGAAATTAGAGAGCTCTCTCCACTTCATACAAGCATAATTCTGTATCGCAAGTAATTTCCTACACCTCTTTGTTGAACCTCACTTGTCACTTTTTGTAATGCCTTTCCTCCTTGACATGCTTGCATCATTCCATAAAAGGTTATAATCTCCATCAGATCTTCACTTGTTCTTTTTCAACAGCTTTTCATCTGCTTTCCTTTTAAACTCATGGATGTGGAAAGGCAGCTGTGGTTTCGGTGCATTATAAATGACGGCTAGAGACTGAGTGTGAATGAATGTGGCCTTTGTTGTCTTTTCCTAGCACTGCCCTGTACACATGCGGGGGGAGGGGGTTGTCATTTCATGTGTGGCGGGGTGGCGACGGGAATGAATAAAGGCAGCAAGTATGAATTATGTACATGTGTATGTCTGTGTATGTATATATATGTATAAGTTGAAATGTATAGGTATGTATATTGGGCCATTCTTTCATCTGTTTCCTTGCGCTTCCTCACTAACGCGGGAGACAGCGACAAAGTACAATAAATAGATAAATACTAAGTCAAACATACAAACTCTCCTTGTCACACACATAGTACTTGGGAACACTTGACTCATGCAACTCATTCTTCATAACTCTAGATGTTTCGGCCATAAGTGCTTTTTTGGTTGAATGACAGGAGCAATAATAGTATGTAGGAACATGGGGCGGACCATTAGGTAGAAACATCAAGTAGAAGCAGCTCATAGGAACATTAGGCATGAACATTAGGTAGAAGTAGTCGGTAGATATATTATGCCATAACATCAAGTAGGCACATTAAGAACTCAGTACCAACATTAAGTAGACGCCTCTGGAAACACTGCACGAGAGTCATCCTCTGCCAATGGTCTGTTAAGGAACAGGCATCAGAGATACAGACAAAATCATTAAATTCCTTAATCCAATACATAATTCACCACTTTGTTCTGGGAGACTGAGCTTCTTTGAAAATAACTTTTTCGTACTCATTATTTCTCATAACTTTTCATTTCTCTTGTTGTTCCTTTCTTTTAAAAAACTACTTTTAAAGTGCTACGCACCTCTGTGACAGTCCTTAATAATGAAAGTTTCCCATACCTCAACCTCAAGTCACACTACTGCAATATTTTTCCACTTCTTGTCTAACTTCTCTCAGAAATAAGTTAAAATTTTCTCTCAATACCACCTCAAGTATTATCTCCACACTTTTCCAATCACATTTACAATCTACAATCATACAAAACCACACATCAAAATACATCCCCAACTGACTCTTACAAGACCTTATATCATGCATGTTACCAATTGCATTCTTTCTTACCACTAACAATCATGTATACCTAGGCTTCTCCATGTCTATACAGACAGTCTTGTGATGAGAGTACCTATTCTAAAATCCTGCTAAATCACTTCTTCATAGAATGCTATTTATACCTATCACTCCTCCAACTCTCCTGCTCTATCTCAAACTCATCCATTCGTACAACTTAACATAATGACCTCTCCCAGATACATCTTTTATTTTGCAGAAAGGAACCTTAACTCCCCCTTCTCTATCACTGCATGTAGTATATATAACCTAAATACATACAGAATTGATTTACATATAGTTGTCCTAAACATATTCTTGTAACCTACTTTTTCAATTACAATGGACAAAAACAGAGGATACTTTATTGTATCAAAATGACTGCTAAAGTCACATCTTACATTCTAGAATACAAGTCAACTAAAACTTCTACAACAAAACAATGTATAGCAACAAAAAGGTATGAGTAGCTCACCATCTTCATCTTCAGCAGGCTGAATGTCAATGCGACGATCAAGCTTTGTTCCAGCAGTGGTGGTACTGGATGATCGGTCAAGTATTTCTTTTTCCTCTGTGGCTACAGATCCTGCTGGTGGGAAAGACCCTGATGAGCCCAGGCACATGTACATCTGTTGTTAGTGTACAAAACATAATACAAAAAAATCAAAGGACCATACTCCTAAATCACGATTACGAAAGTGAATGAAGTAAAGGAACTACTTTCCAATAATCTTTGATGGACAGTTTAGAAGTAAGAAAATCTCTCATCTCTCATATGATGTAAACACCAGTGACTAATAAATTTTCCCTATATATCTCCTATCAGGGGTTTAAACCTGTTGAGTATCCCTGTTAACATGGAAAATTTAAAGGAACTACTCTCTAATAATCTTTAATGAATAGTACAGAAGTTAACAAAAGAAAAAGAAAATTACATATCTCTCATCTCTCATATGGTGGTGTAAACAGAGTGGATTGTAGTTAAATTCAATGACTAATAAATTTTCTCTATATATCTCTAATCAAGGGGATAAATCTGTTCAGTATCCCTAGTGACATGAGTAGGAGAGTGGTGAAGAGTGGTAATTAAAGGGATAATGGCATGTACACAGCATCTATCTGAAGAGTATATCCAACTCTGGTAGAGCAACGTGGCTTCATGAGGGGTGGTGGGTATATGGAACAGGAGTTTTCTTTAAAAAAATTGTAAGAGAAATACCTGTAGAACAAAAGTGATTGCATGTGTCATTTCATAGATCTGGATGATATTGAGACCTTGTGGAAAATGCAACAAATATATGACATAAATAGAAAGTTACTAAATGCAATGAGGAATTCACACCAGGAGAGTAAGGCATGTGTGCAAGTTTGGTGAAAGTGGGTCAATGTCACTGAAGTTGTTTGTTTATGACAGATTGGTGAGGGTCGTTAATGCAAGGGTTAGAGTGTGAAAAGCAGGTCTACAGTATGCTGGAGGTGCAAGGGCATGGAGGGTGGACTAGTTGCTGTTTGCTGAGGGAATGGGTCTGATGACTGACTCTTAAAGAGAATTTCCAAAAACTAGTGATAAAGTCGGCAGTATGCATGTGGAGGGAGAAAGTCAAGATTAAACATGAACAAATGTAAAGTACAGTAAACCCTCAATCTAGTAGACTAATAGAGAGGGAAGGGGTGTCTGTTAATACCAAAAATCTATTAAATTGAATGCAACCTATTTCTATGCCACATTTAAGTTTATACACTCTTTTAACTTCTCTATCACTATAGGGTTTAGTGTGTGGTTCAATAGTTGGGCAATGGCCACCCAGCAGCATGGGAATGCTTCCCAGGCAGTTGGAGGCAGGAGTCTGACTGAGACAGAGGTGATGCCACCCCTCTCCTGTGAAAGGATACTTCTTTATAATAAAGGGAGGATGGACTACTTGCTTTCATTACACCTCTTACATAGTGCAGTGAGTAGGATTCGAAACTATGAGGGAAAATTCCTAGTTATTGCAAGGCTGTTCACCTTCTTCAAGAAGAGATGGAAGCTTTCTACAAAAAATGAGGAATCATGGCCCACATCTCCTCAGCCCACTTCCAACAGTCCAATGGACATGCTGAAGCATCAGCAGAGGCAGCCAAACAGGTGTTGAGGGGCAACGCTGGTGTTGGAGTTGACTCAGGCTATGCTCCAATATCTCAACACCCCCTTACAAGAGGGAGATATGTCACCTGCACAGCTGGCAGCAGGAAGACAGTTGTGAGATGGAATCCCAGTGCCATAGCAACATTATCAGATAAATCAGTGATGAGGACTGCTCTGTGAAACAGGGAGTGGGCCATAGCAGAGAGCCTGGCTCTCATGCAGGGCAAACCAGAAGGTGATGCCACTATGTTGCCCCAGCTGTCCATGGGCACCACTGTCTGCATGCAGGATGTCACTTTGAAGGTGTGGGTCAGGTTAGGCATGGTAGTGGAGGTGAAGCCACACAGACAATACTCAGTGAAGTTGGATGGCAGTAGCCACCTGTCTTTGCGAAATCGGTCACCTATGCCCCCTGGGTTTTACCTATCCCTAAAACACCTAAAGCAGCGGCTTCAGTCCCAGTTGTGGCAACACCCAGCCTCAGGTGGCAGTGCCCCGCACACTTGCAAGATTATGTTTGTGGTAGCTCCTGTGAAGAGTGAGCACACTAATTTGTTGTGTCATTTTTGTTCTGCTCACATGTAAAGGAAGTGTATTGTTGCTGAGCAGTGATTTGTGCATATATTTGCCTTATGCCTTGTCAAATCTTAAATTCATTCTTTCTTTGTTGTTTTCCTGTTTTTAATTTCGTTTTCATTTTTGTTGTAACATAATGTCACATTCACTTACCAAAATCTTGTGTGTGTGTGTGTGTGTGTGTGTGTGTGTGTGTGTGTGTGTGTGTGTGTGTGTGTGGGGGGGGGGGCCTTTTAGTGTATGGTATGATAGCTGGGCAGGAGTCACCTGACAGCATGAGAATGCTTGCTGGGCAGTTGGAGGGAAGAGCCGGAAGAGCCAGACAGAGATAGAGATGATGCCACCATTCTTCAGTGAAAGGATACTTCTTTATGATAGAGCGAGGACAGACCACATTCTTTCATTACACCTCTTACAATCACTTGATGGCATTTTGAATTGTAAGGATTGCAAAATCATTCAATAAATTAAGTCACAATTTTGTTAGGGAGGTGAATGCAAGAGTTTTGGAAAGAGGGGCAAGTATGAAGTCTGTTGGGGATGAGAGAGCTTGGGAAGTGAGTCAGTTGTTGTTCGCTGATGATACAGCGCTGGTGGCTGATTCATGTGAGAAACTGCAGAAGCTGGTGACTGAGTTTGGTAAAGTGTGTGAAAGAAGAAAGTTAAGAGTAAATGTGAATAAGAGCAAGGTAATTAGGTACAGTAGGGTTGAGGGTCAAGTCAATTGGGAGGTAAGTTTGAATGGAGAAAAACTGGAGGAAGTAAAGTGTTTTAGATATCTGGGAGTGGATCTTGCAGCAGATGGAACCATGGAAGCGGAAGTGGATCATAGGGTGGGGGAGGGGGCGAAAATCCTGGGAGCCTTGAAAAATGTGTGGAAGTCGAGAACATTATCTCGGAAAGCAAAAATGGGTATGTTTGAAGGAATAGTGGTTCCAACAATGTTGTATGGTTGCGAGGCATGGGCTATGGATAGAGTTGTGCGCAGGAGGATGGATGTGCTGGAAATGAGATGTTTGAGGACAATGTGTGGTGTGAGGTGGTTTGATCGAGTAAGTAACGTAAGGGTAAGAGAGATGTGTGGAAATAAAAAGAGCGTGGTTGAGAGAGCAGAAGAGGGTGTTGAAATGGTTTGGGCACATGGAGAGAATAAGTGAGGAAAGATTGACCAAGAGGATATATGTGTCGGAGGTGGAGGGAACGAGGAGAAGTGGGAGACCAAATTGGAGGTGGAAAGATGGAGTGAAAAAGATTTTGTGTGATCGGGGCCTGAACATGCAGGAGGGTGAAAGGAGGGCAAGGAATAGAGTGAATTGGATCGATGTGGTATACCGGGGTTGACGTGCTGTCAGTGGATTGAATCAGGGCATGTGAAGCGTCTGGGGTAAACCATGGAAAGCTGTGTAGGTATGTATATTTGTGTGTGTGGATGTATGTATATACATGTGTATGGGGGTGGATTGGGCCATTTCTTTCGTCTGTTTCCTTGCGCTACCTCACAAACACAGGAGACAGAGGCAAAAAAAAGAAAAAAAAAAAAATTGAAATAACAGAAACACTCAGTATACAACCTGAACATACGATAGCTTGAGGTAGATTGAGACCGAAATAAAGCGAGTCTAACCCACACTACCAAAAACAAGTGTGACATGAAATGCACATGTTGCAGCGTTTGAGATTTTTTTATTTTCTTTATTCAAATTCATTATCAATTAATGTATCATACTATCATTTGTCCACCATATGTAAAATCCATTATACCGGGGTCCATTAAATTGAAGTTTTACCGTACTTAAGAGCAGCAGCATGGATTAGACAGAATGACAAGAGTGTAAATTTGATTGGAGGAACTGCATTGCTTTAATCCCCTGGGAGTGGACAAGCCTGGACAGAAACACGGGCTGAAGTATGTCAAAGAGAGGATGATGAGGCTAAGGACCTACATGCATTATGGAGTGTGTGGAAGGAATGGGCAGAGTCTGTTAAGGTAATAATGGGCATACCTGAAAGCAAAGTACTTCCAACAGTGTTGTAACAAAGTGTCCATTGGACCTTGAATATAAAAGAAGGGAAAGAGTTGGACATTTTGGAAATGAAATGCCTGAGAAAGATACCTGGTATGAGATAAGTTGATCATGTTCAGAATGTCACTGTACAAGTGTAGTAATAAGTGCAATCTGACTGTGAGAGCTGGCCAGGGTGTGATCAAATGGTATGGAGATATAGAAAGAATGAACAAAGAAGTGGAGGGATAGGGGAAAGGGGGTTGATCTAAAATGGGATGGACCAATGCAGTGAAGGAGGCTTTGGAGATATGGATCCTGAACATTCAGGTAAGTGAGAGGCATGCATAGGACCAAATAAACTGGGTAGAAGGGTGCATGTGAGGAGATGAAGTACATGTTCAGTCAGTGGGCTGAACTAAGGAATGTGATGCAATCACAGTAAACCATGGACTAGTCTGCAGGACTTGACTATGGATGGTCAGCACTGGTTTTCGATATATCATACATGACAGCTGGGGAATGGATGTGTGCAAATGAGGTAACTGTTTGTTTACTTCTGATGCTTATTTGCTGTGTATGAAAAAAAATTTCAAGGTCTACATACATTATCTAGCTGTACATTTTCCCAAGAGAAAACAAACGAAGCAAATTATATAAGAATATTATAACACAAACATTTCCCAATGTCTAGTAAGTCATTTCATCATTTGCATCATATGAAGGAATTTCTTCAATAGTTTGGTTATTAAAAGTGTAACTCTTTTTACTAAGTATATCTATCTAAACCATGAACATGTACATCTGCTCACACAGTTGCACATAATGTTTTAGTATTCATGTAGCCTCAAAGTTCTATTTTAATTACATTACAATTCTACTTATTTATGAAAGCATATGCTATCAAGAAGCACTGTGTATCCCTCCAAATGAGCCCTCAAGTGGATGTCCTTCCCATTCTAAATACCTCTAATGTAAAACTACAGAACCTCTTTGTTAATGTCTCATTGTCAACTGTTAAGTTTCCACCATACACATTTTTCTGTGAAAAAAAATTCTATATGCAAACTGAACTTCTGAGAAGTTAAGGATTCATGAGTGAGGAAAGCAGTATGATAATGTCAGTTTTATGAAGTAAATTCTTGTTAGCATAAATCACTCCACTAATATCCCATGAATTTACGTATAAATTAAACCTACTAATGTGCAGCTGTATCACACATGTAATTATTGTTTGCGAGTTATGGGAAGAAAGTTTTACACTCATGTCACCCTGTCTCATAACCTTGTATATATGTACCATGTCTTTACTTCTATGTATACACAACACATCCTAACCCATGCTACTCTTAAGTCTCAGATGCAAAATATGGTAGAAAACCTTCAAGTTATGATATTTACCTAGGTTTTTGAAAAAAGGTAAAAAACACAAAGACATTCCAGTTCAATGGGTTCATTACATCCCAAAGACTCAGGCACCTATGCTGATAATAAAAATACTCTCTGACCTAATAGAAAGTGCAAACAAGAATTAAAACATGGCATCAGGATAGTCATGCCTCACACAACATACTGTACAAAACTCCCTAAACTTAGATAAGAGTGGGTGCCTCTTAGCTCCCTCAGTCTGCTCATGGAGGATGGTAATTGGATTGATTTGAAGAGCTAATATCCCCCCAAAATTGAGTTGAGTTCACTCTTCAGCCTGACATCTAGGTAGATGCCAGAAATGTTCTAATGTTTTCTCATGATGAATAACAGCCAGTCTTTTAAAAAAGCTAAGAAGGATGAGGGCTAACACAGAGGCACTTCTAAAGGTGTGTGGTGCCAAGTACTGGTGTGTTTCATGATTACACCTATCAAACATGAGACATGCTGAGCTTGAGCAAACTTTAGAAGCTACAGCTGCTATCTCAGGTTGTTTGGACTCCTTTTTCTGAGATGGTTACCCAAGTAACTGAGTGTAAGATGTACTTGAAACTGAGTCACATCGCCAGCTTCAAGTCTTTACCGTGTATGCCCCAAATGAGGTGAGTAAACTAGAAAGGAAATAAATGTCTTACACAATACTAAACTCTCTGATGGGAAGAAATTCAAGTGAAGACACCAGTTCTGTCTTTGAGTGACTTAAGTGCTGTCATAAGTACCAAAACCACTGGTTAAGGAAAACGTACTGGTCAACATGATTCTAGAACCATAAATCTCAACAGTATCTTCTTTCTTGGCTTTGCTAGATCAAGAAAGGTTTGAAGAGTCGAATCTTAATATAATAAATCAAACTTGGACCAATGGACTAGGTAGTTAAGATCCATATGTGTGATAAAAAAGATAGATCATGGTCTTACGAGCACTGACAAGAGGCTCCCTCAGAACTACATACATGGTGTACAGGAATTCAGTTATTTGGTTAAAACAGTATATTAGTTCCTAAGGCTAAGCTCAGAGTCTTAGAGACTTCTGAGACCCTGTTTTTGTAACTTTGATCTCATAAATTCAGACACAAAGCATGTGACAGTGATGTTTAAGTGAGCCTCAAACATCCTGCGGAGATGTGAAATACCCTGGCTGTGATACAAAGAACCTAAGCCAAGGTCTTGCGATGGTTTTGTCTATATAGAAACATGACCTCCTTTGATAAGAGTCAAACAGCTAGGTTGGATGTCAGCAGGGGATGGATCTATCTCAGGGCTGAAAAAATTGCTCTGCAGTGCAAAACCTCAAGCCCGCCTATTAAATGTTGATTAACCCCTTAATGTACCAGATGAGCTGAGTGATGCCACGAGATAAATATCTATGCATCAAGTTTTGGCCTCACTTTCCCACTGCAATTAGTCATCCTACAGCCATGCCAATGACAGCATACAGGGTTCTATCTATCTTTCCATCTATATCTCTGATGCCTATTCCCAACTAGAATTCCCTCAAGGTGCTGGCCATGGCAATAGTCTCCATAACTAGTAAACTCCAGTGTCAATTCTTTGCCATTAGTGCCTTACCCTAAACAGGCCACTGACAGAGGGCAACTCCAGCACAGTGTTTGCAGAGGCTCCTCCTTGGTGTTCTTACCAACTACTTCTTCCTAATGCTCCTGTCTAATGCCCCTACTAACTACTACTACCTATGCTCCTGCCTACATATTCCTACCTACTACTTCTACCTATTGCACCTAACATTTTGCCTAAAAGGAGGGCTCTCACCGCACGAGAAACTAGATTTACAAAGAATAAACAGTGTGAGTCGAGTGATATTAAGTGTTATGTATGACAAGGAGAGACTGTATACTTGTGGACAGAATGATAGTAGTCCACATACGGGCGAGGCAGAAAAAAAAAAAAAAGACAGCTACCTGGGTCTGAGGAGAGATGGCAGCAGCTTCTAAAATGTGGGGGGGCTCACTGGAGCAAAAGCCAGTTATCTGAAGGTGATGATGCAGCATACTGCAGTTCTATACAAGTAAGTCTATACAAAATGTAGGTGGGCTGAGCCTCCCTGCTTTTCAAAGTGGGCAGAAGAATGTTTTCTAGCAAAAGTGGAGACAGTGTTGTCAGTGCCTGCCTGACCTCAACAACACTGCATCTGACTGGCACAGCTGGTAATTTTACAAACTTTCATAGTTTGCTGTTACTGAAAATATCATCAATTAATCACATTGAGTACAATAAGAAGTTATCTATTGTGTAATGCACTCAGACCTCCACTTTTAAGCATGTACTGGACCAACTACAAAATTTTGACATTATTAAAGGAAATGTGGTGGATGAAATATAATTCTGAAGTGAATATCTTTGAAAATATAAAGTTAAATAAATGTTTTAAGGAACTTTAAATAAAAGTGAATTTTGAGGGTAGTACAAGAAAACTTAATAAGACATTTAAGGACTAAACTCCAAATCCAGTGAATAACTCAAGTGTGGCCTTTACATAAAATGAATGGTTGACAGGTGTTAGCAGAAAAAATACTTTATATTCTTATGCATTATAATCAAACGGTGTACACAAGAATAAAACTGAAGGCCTACCCTGAGGTAGAATGGATTCATTACTTTATACTCTGTTACATGCCAAAGATAAGCCAAACAGAAAGCAAATATATCCCTCAAAATATAAATAAAAAATCATGGATCTCCAGTGCCTGTGCCTATTTTCAAAGTCTACACAGCACACATTGTTTCCAAGTCATTCCGGAAACTGTCAAGACTGACTCCACTTTGAGATCTCAAATTTCAGCAACTAATCTACAACTAACAGAAGTGTCTTCTTTTACTTTCATGAACAATTATGAAAATAAGGCTAGGAGAGAAATTCTTCCTTTCTTCCGATAACCCTCATCAAAAAACTATGAATCAGGTAATACAAAAAGTACAAAAGTAGATCAAGAGTAAATCTAAGGATATGGAACCAATTTCTCTCCCTAAAACCTGTTATAACATATGGGACAGGTGATACAAAAATGGCAGGAAGGTTCTTAATTCTAACACCAAGCCTGTAAAGATAACATCCCACAACCCTCTATCTTCTGCCTCACCATGTGACTTCTGTTTTTATCTGCAAACCTATTTTTATTGTACAATGCAAATTTATTTACTATGAATAAAGCAAAAACACCAAAAGGCACTGCTGATGGATAAAGAATAGTTAGAATGTAGGAAATTGGGAGGATGGTGAGAAATGTAGTCAATAAGAAGGTGGTGAGTCAGTCTACAGTCTAAAAGAGGATCACATTTTGGCTTGTTCAGGAAACACTGACAAGCAGGCTGCACACCTTGTATTACAACACTGCAAGAAGATAAGCAGATCTCAAACAGTTAATGTGACAGGCTTATAATGTCATCAATACAGTTGAGTCTACAGCCAATGACTACATGTTGTGCATACACTATAGTCCTGCAGAAAAATATGAAGAGTGTTTGATGCCCCAAGTTATCAGGAGGAACACTTATGCATTAGTCTGTTTGGAGAGTTAACAAGAATAACATGAGAAATAAGAAATAAGTTACTCAAGAGAGTGATCCTACTGGAATTATTATAAGAGTGTTCCCAATGAACTGTGCTTGTGGAAGACATCAAGCAATAACCATGTCTGGGGTGATGGACAGCTTTGGAACCAGATAATATTTTAAGAGCAATATAACTTCCAAATAAGAACACCCCTATTATCCTTAACACATGACTCAGCAATGCTTGTCCTCATACTTATTTGTATTATGGTGTGCAGTGTAACATTATTGTATTTTCATGTTATCCATCTACACTGCTATGCCTGTGTATAAAAAGAGTGTTGATTAAAGCTAAGTTCAAGCTAAAAAAAAAAGCAACAAATCCTTCAATATTCTACTACCACAAGAAATGATAATATAATACTGTACTTGTCAGGCTGCCTGAAACATGGATGAATGAGAGTATCAAGAATGAAAGTGACTTAAAAGGATATGAAAACTTCAAAGCAGACACAGAAAAAATAAAAAAAAGTGGTAAAGCATATTTTGTGAATAGAAAGTTTGAAAGAAATCAGCCAATTAAATCAAGCCAGGAAATATGTGAATTAAGAGCTGCTTTTATGATACACAAACGTATGGGTAACATTTTTTCCTCCTATTTTTTATATTTCATTTATTTTGCTTTGTCGCTGTCTCCCGCATTAGCGAGGTACCGCAAGGAAACAAATAAAAGAATGGCCCAACCCACCCACATACACATGTATATACATACACGTCCACACAAGCAAATATACATACCTATACATCTCAACGTATACATATATATACACACACAGACATATACATATATACACATGTACATAATTCATACTGTCTGCCTTTATTCATTCCCATCACCACCTCACCACACATGCAATAACAACCCCCTCCCCCTCATGTGTGCGAGGTAGCTCTAGGAAAATTCATCAAAGGCCACATTCGTTCACACTCAGTCTCTAGCTGTCATGTAATAATGCACCAAAACCACAGCTCCCTTTCCACATCCAGGTCCCACAGAGCTTACCATGGTTTACCCCAGACGCTTCACATGCCCTGGTTCAATCCATTGACACCACGTCGACCCAGGTATACCACATCGTTCCAATTCACTCTACTCCTTGCACGCCTTTCACCCTCCTGCATGTTTAGGCCCCGATCACTCAAAATCTTTTTCACTCCATCTTTCCACCTCCAATTTGGTCTCCCACTTCTCCACATTCCCTCCATCTCTGACACATATATCCTCTTGGTCAATCTCTCCTCCCTCATTCTCTCCATGTGACCAAACCATTTCAAAACACCCTCTTCTGCTCTCTCAACCACACTCTTTTTGTTACCACACATCTCTCTTACCCTATTATTAATTTCTTGATCAAACCACTTCACACCACATATTGTCCTCAAACATCTCATTTCAAGCACATCCACCCTCCTTCGGACAACTCTATCCATAGCCCACGCCTCGCAACCATACAACATTGTTGGAACCAGTATTCCTTCAAACATACCCATTTTTGCTTTCCGAGGTAATGTTTTTGACTTTCACATATTCTTCAAAGCTCCCAGAATTTTCACCCCCTCCCCCACCCTATGATTCACTTCCACTTCCATGGTTCCATTCGCTGCCAGATAAACTCCCATATATCTAAAACACTTCACTTCCTCCAGTTTTTCTCCATTCAAACTTACCTCCCAATTGACTTGACCCTCAACCCTACTGTACCTAATAACCTTGCTCTTAGTCACATTTACTCTCAGCTTTCTTCTTTCACACACTTTACCAAACTCAGTCACCAGCTTCTGCAGTTTCTCACTTGAATCAGCCACCAGCGCTGTATCATCAGCGAACAACAACTGACTCACTTCCCAAGCTTTCTCATCCACAACAGACTGCATACTTGCCACTCTTTTCAAAACTCTTGCATTTACCTCCCTAACAACCCCATCCATAAACAAATTAAACAACCATGGAGACATCACACACCCCTGCCGCAAACCTACATTCACTGAGAACCAACCACTTTCCTCTCTTCCTACACGTACACATGCCTTACATCCTTGATTAAAAACTTTTCACTGCTTCTAACAACTTGACTCCCACACCATATATTCTTAATACCTTCCACAGAGCATTTCTATCAACTCTATCATATGCCTTCTCCAGATCCATAAATGCTACATACAAATCCTTTTGCTTTTCTAAGTATTTCTCATGTGCATTCTTCAAAGCAAACACCTGATCTACACATCCTCTACCACTTCTGAAACCACACTGCTCTTCCCCAATCTGATGCTCTGTACATGCCTTCACCCTGTCAATCAATACCCTCCCTTACAATTTACCAGGAATACTCAACAGACTTATACCTCTGTAATTTGAGCACTCACTTTTATCCCCTTTGCCTTTGTACAATGGCACTATACAAGCATTCCGCTAATCCTCAGGCACCTCATCATGAGTCATACATACATTAAATAACCTTACCAACCAGTCATCGATACAGTCACCCCCTTTTTTAATAGATTCCACTGCAATACCATCCAAACCCGCTGCCTTGCTGGCTCTCATCTTCCGCAAAGCTTTTACTACCTCTCCTCTGTTTACCAAATCATTCTCCTTAACCCTCTCACTTTGCACACCACCTCAACCAAAACACCCTATATCTGCCACTCTATCATCAAACACATTCAACAAACCTTCAAAATACTCACTCCATCTCCTTCTCACATCACCACTACTTGTTATCACCTCCCCATTAGCACCCTTCACTGAAGTTCCCATTTGTTCCCTCGTCTTACACACTTTATTTACCTCCTTCCAAAACATCTTTTTATTCTCCCTAAAATCTAATGATACTCTCTCACCCCAACTCTCATTTGCCCTCTTTTTCACCTCTTGCACCTTTCTCTTGACCTCCTGCCTCTTTCTTTTATACATCTCCCACTCATTTGCATTATTTCCCTGCAAAAATTGTCCAAATGCCTCTCTCTTCTCTTTCACTAACAATCTTACTTCTTCATCCCACCATTCACTACCCTTTCTAATCTGCCCACCTCCCACACCCACCTCCTCCTATATTCAGAAATAAGATCATCATGAAAATGACGTTCAAAATATTTGTCAGATGATAACCAATTAGTATCAATCAGTTTTCTGCACAAAAAAGGTAGGAAAGATGATAAATCATTTGATCATTTTCATGTTATCCAACTACACTGCTATGCCTGTGTATAAAAAGAGTGTTGATTAAAGCTAAGTTCAAGCTGAAAAAAAAAAAGCAACAAATCCTTCAATATTCTCCTAAAACGAGAAATAATAATATAATGATATAATAATATAATACTGTACTTGATTCCCTTGTCGTACACACTTTATTTACCTCCTTCCAAAACATCTTTTTATTCTAAAATTTAATGATATTCTCTCACCCCAACTCTCATTTGCCCTCTTTTTCACCTCTTGCACTTTCTCTTGACCTCCTGTCTCTTTCTTTTATACATCTTCCACTCAATTGCATTTTTCCCTGCAAAATCATCCAAATGCCTCTCTCTTCTCTTTCACTAATAATCTTACTTCTTCATCCCACCACTTACTACCCTTTCTAATTTGCCCACCTCCCATGCTTCTCATGCCACAAGCATCTTTTCCGCCAGCCATCATTGCTTCCCTAAATACATCCCATTTCTCCCCCACTCCCCTTACATCCTTTGTTCTCACCTTTTTTCATTCTGTACTCAGTCTCTCCTGGTACCTCCTCACACAAGTCTCCTTCCCAAGCTCACTTACTCTCACCACTCTCTTCACCCCAACATTCTCTCTTCTTTTCTGAAAACCTCTACAAATCTTCACCTTCGCCTCCACAACATAATGATCAGACATTCCTCCAGTTGCACCTCTCAGCACATTAACATCCAAAAGTCTCTCTTTTGCGCGCCTATCAATTAACACGTAATCCAATAATGCTCTCTGGCCATCTTTCCTACTTACATACGTATACTTATGCATACCTCTCTTTTTAAACCAGGTTATCCCGAATCACCAGTACTTTTTCAGTACAGAAATCTACAAGCTCTTCACCATTTCCATTTACAACACTGAACACCGCATGTACATCAATTATTCCCTCAACTGCCGCATTACTCACCTTTGAATTCAAATCACCTATCACTATAACCCGATCTTGAGCTTCAAAACTACTGACACACTCACTCAGCTGCTCCCAAAACACTTGCCTCTCATGATCTTTCTTCTCATGCCCAGGTGCATATGCACCAATAATCACCCATCTCTCTCCATCAACTTTCAGTTTTATCCATATCAATCTAGAGTTTACTTTCTTACACTCTGTCACATACTCCCACCACTCCTGTTTCAGGATTAGTGCTACTCCTTCCCTTGCTCCTGTCCTCTCACTAACCCCTGACTTTACTCCCAAACATTCCCAAACCACTCTTCCCCTTTACCCTTGAGCTTCGTTTAACTCAGAACCAAAACATCCAGGTTCCTTTCCTCAAACATACTACCTATCTCTCCTTTTTTCTCATCTTGGTTACATCCACACACATTTAGACACCCCAATCTGAGCCTTTGAGGAAGATGAGCACTCCCCATGTGACTCCTTCTATTTCCCCTTTTAGAAAATTATAATACAAGGAGGGGAGGGTTTCTAGCCCCTCTCTCCCGTCCCCTTTAGTTGTTAGGGGTTGTTAGGGAGGTAAATGCAAGAGTTTTGGAAAGAGGGGCAAGTATGAAGTCTGTTGGGGATGAGAGAGCTTGGGAAGTGAGTCAGTTGTTGTTCGCTGATGATACAGCGCTGGTGGCTGATTCATGTGAGAAACTGCAGAAGCTGGTGACTGAGTTTGGTAAAGTGTGTGGAAGAAGAAAGTTAAGAGTAAATGTGAATAAGAGCAAGGTTATTAGGTACAGTAGGGGTGAGGGTCAAGTCAATTGGGAGGTGAGTTTGAATGGAGAAAAACTGGAGGAAGTGAAGTGTTTTAGATATCTGGGAGTGGATCTGTCAGCGGATGGAACCATGGAAGCGGAAGTGGATCATAGGGTGGGGGAGGGGGCGAAAATTTTGGGAGCCTTGAAAAATGTGTGGAAGTCGAGAACATTATCTCGGAAAGCAAAAATGGGTATGTTTGAAGGAATAGTGGTTCCAACAATGTTGTATGGTTGCGGGGCGTGGGCTATGGATAGACATGTGCGCAGGAGGATGGATGTGCTGGAAATGAGATGTTTGAGGAAAATGTGTGGTGTGAGGTGGTTTGATCGAGTAAGTAACGTAAGGGTAAGAGAGATGTGTGGAAATAAAAAGAGCGTGGTTGAGAGAGCAGAAGAGGGTGTTTTGAAATGGTTTGGGCACATGGAGAGAATGAGTGAGGAAAGATTGACCAAGAGGATATATGTGTCGGAGGTGGAGGGAACGAGGAGAAGAGGGAGACCAAATTGGAGGTGGAAAGATGGAGTGAAAAAGATTTTGTGTGATCGGGGCCTGAACATGCAGGAGGGTGAAAGGAGGGCAAGGAATAGAGTGAATTGGAGCGATGTGGTATACAGGGGTTGACGTGCTGTCAGTGGATTGAATCAAGGCATGTGAAGCGTCTGGGGTAAACCATGGAAAGCTGTGTAGGTATGTGTATTTGCGTGTGTGGACATGTGTATGTACATGTGTATGGGGGGGGGGGGGGTTGGGCCATTTCTTTCGTCTGTTTCCTTGCGCTACCTCGCAAACGCGGGAGACAGCGACAAAGTATAAAAAAAAAAAAAAAAATATATATATATATATATATATATATATATATATATATATATATATATATATATATATATATATATATATTTCTTTCTTTTTCTTTCAAACTATTCGCCATTTCCCGCATTAGTGAGGTAGCATTAAGAACAGATGACTGGGCCTTTGAGGGACTACCCTCACCTGGCCCAATTCTCTGTTCCTTCTTTTGGAAAATTAAAAAAAAAATGAGAGGGGAGGATTTCCAGCCCCCTGCTCCCTCCCCTTTTAGTCGTCTTCTACGACACGCAGGGAATACGTGGGAAGTATTCTTGCTCCCCTATCCCCAGGGATAAAATGGGAACTTCAGTGAAGGGCACAAATGGGGAGGTGATAACAAGTAGTGGTGATGTGAGAAGGAGATGGAGTGAGTATTTTGAAGGTTTGCTGAATGTGTTTGATGATAGAGTGGCAGATATAGGGTGTTTTGGTCGAGGTGGTGTGCAAAGTGAGAGGGTTAGGGAAAATGATTTGGTAAACAGAGAAGAGGTAGTGAAAGCTTTGCGGAAGATGAAAGCCTGCAAGGCAGCAGGTTTGGATGGTATTGCAGTGGAATTTATTAAAAAAGGGGGTGACTGTATTGTTGACTGGTTGGTAAGGTTATTTAATGTATGTATGACTCATGGTGAGGTGCCTGAGGATTGGCGGAATGTGTGCATAGTGCCATTGTACAAAGGCAAAGGGGATACGAGTGAGTGCTCAAATTACAGAGGTATAAGTTTGTTGAGTATTCCTGGTAAATTATATGGGAGGGTATTGATTGAGAGGGTGAAGGCATGTACAGAGCATCAGATTGGGGAAGAGCAGTGTGGTTTCACAAGTGGTAGAGGATGTGTGGATCAGGTGTTTGCTTTGAAGAATGTATGTGAGAAATACTTAGAAAAGCAAATGGATTTGTATGTAGCATTTATGGATCTGGAGAAGGCATATGATAGAGTTGATAGAGATGCTCTGTGGAAGGTATTAAGAATATATGGTGTGGGAGGAAAGTTGTTAGAAGCAGTGAAAAGTTTTTATCGAGGATGTAAGGCATGTGTACGTGTAGGAAGAGAGGAAAGTGATTGGTTCTCAGTGAATGTAGGTTTGCGGCAGGGGTGTGTGATGTCTCCATGGTTGTTTAATTTGTTTATGGATGGGGTTGTTAGGGAGGTAAATGCAAGAGTTTTGGAAAGAGGGGCAAGTATGAAGTCTGTTGGGGATGAGAGAGCTTGGGAAGTGAGTCAGTTGTTGTTCGCTGATGATACAGCGCTGGTGGCTGATTCATGTGAGAAACTGCAGAAGCTGGTGACTGAGTTTGGTAAAGTGTGTGGAAGAAGAAAGCTGAGAGTAAATGTGAATAAGAGCAAGGTTATTAGGTACAGTAGGGTTGAGGGTCAAGTCAATTGGGAGGTGAGTTTGAATGGAGAAAAACTGGAGGAAGTGAAGTGTTTTAGATATCTGGGAGTGGATCTGGCAGCGGATGGAACCATGGAAGCGGAAGTGGATCATAGGGTGGGGGAGGGGGCGAAAATTCTGGGGGCCTTGAAGAATGTGTGGAAGTCGAGAACATTATCTCGGAAAGCAAAAATGGGTATGTTTGAAGGAATAGTGGTTCCAACAATGTTGTATGGTTGCGAGGCGTGGGCTATGGATAGAGTTGTGCGCAGGAGGATGGATGTGCTGGAAATGAGATGTTTGAGGACAATGTGTGGTGTGAGGTGGTTTGATCGAGTGAGTAACGTAAGGGTAAGAGAGATGTGTGGAAATAAAAAGAGCGTGGTTGAGAGAGCAGAAGAGGGTGTTTTGAAGTGGTTTGGGCACATGGAGAGGATGAGTGAGGAAAGATTGACCAAGAGGATATATGTGTCGGAGGTGGAGGGAACAAGGAGAAGAGGGAGACCAAATTGGAGGTGGAAAGATGGAGTGAAAAAGATTTTGTGTGATCGGGGCCTGAACATGCAGGAGGGTGAAAGGAGGGCAAGGAATAGAGTGAATTGGAGCGATGTGGTATACCGGGGTTGACGTGCTGTCAGTGGATTGAATCAAGGCATGTGAAGCGTCTGGGGTAAACCATGGAAAGCTGTGTAGGTATGTATATTTGCGTGTGTGGACGTATGTATATACATGTGTATGGGGGTGGGTTGGGCCATTTCTTTCGTCTGTTTCCTTGCGCTACCTCGCAAACGCGGGAGACAGCGACAAAGTATAATAAAAAATAAAAAAAATAATATATATATATTTCTTATATATATATATATATATATATATATATATATATATATATATATATATATATATATATATATGAAGAATATGTGGAAGTCGAGAACATTATCTCGGAAAGCAAAAATGGGTATGTTTGAAGGAATAGAGGTTCCAACAATGTTGTATGGTTGCGAGGCGTGGGCTATGGATAGAGTTGTGCGCAGGAGGATGGATGTGCTGGAAATGAGATGTTTGAGGACAATGTGTGGTGTGAGGTGGTTTGATCGAGTAAGTAACGTAAGGGTAAGAGAGATGTGTGGAAATAAAAAGAGCGTGGTTGAGAGAGCAGAAGAGGGTGTTTTGAAATGGTTTGGGCACATGGAGAGAATGAGTGAGGAAAGATTGACCAAGAGGATATATGTGTCGGAGGTGGAGGGAACGAGGAGAAGAGGGAGACCAAATTGGAGGTGGAAAGATGGAGTGAAAAAGATTCTGTGTGATCGGGGCCTGAACATGCAGGAGGGTGAAAGGAGGGCAAGGAATAGAGTGAATTGGATCGATGTGGTATACCAGGGTTGACGTGCTGTCAGTGGATTGAATCGGGGCATGTGAAGCGTCTGGGGTAAACCATGGAAAGCTGTGTAGGTATGTATATTTGCGTGTGTGGACGTATGTATATACATGTGTATGGGGGTGGGTTGGGCCATTTCTTTCGTCTGTTTCCTTGCGCTACCTCGCAAACGCGGTAGACAGCAAAAAAAATTATCCCCTTTGCCTTTGTACAATGGCACTATGCACGCATTCCGCCAATCCTCAGGCACCTCACCATGAGTCATACATACATTAAATAACCTTACCAACCAGTCAACAATACAGTCACCCCCTTTTTTAATAAATTCCACTGCAATACCATCCAAACCTACTGCCTTGCCGGCTTTCATCTTCCGCAAAGCTTTCACTACCTCTTCTCTGTTTACCAAATCATTTTCCCTAACCCTCTCACTTTGCACACCACCTCGACCAAAACACCCTATATCTGCCACTCTATCATCAAACACATTCAACAAACCTTCAAAATACTCACTCCATCTCCTTCTCACATCACCACTACTTGTTATCAAATCCCCATTTGCGCCCTTCACTGAAGTTCCCATTTGCTCCCTTGTGTTACGCACTTTATTTACCTCCTTCCAGAACATCTTTTTATTCTCCCTAAAATTTAATGATACTCTCTCACCCCAACTCTCATTTGCCCTTTTTTTCACCTCTTGCACCTTTCTCTTGACCTCCTGTCTCTTTCTTTTATACATCTCCCACTCAATTGCATTTTTTCCCTGCAAAATTGTCCAAATGCCTCTCTCTTCTCTTTCACTAATACTCTTACTTCTTCATCCCACCACTCACTACCCTTTCTAATCAACCCACCTCCCACTCTTCTCATGCCACAAGCATCTTTTGCGCAATCCATCACTGATTCCCTAAATACATCCCATTCCTCCCCCACTCCCCTTACTTCCACTGTTCTCACCTTTTTCCATTCTGTACTCAGTCTCTCCTGGTACTTCCTCACACAGGTCTCCTTCCCAAGCTCACTTACTCTCACCACCCTCTTCACCCCAACATTCACTCTTCTTCTCTGAAAACCCATACAAATCTTCACCTTAGCCTCCACAAGATAATGATCAGACATTTAGATTTATGTGCTGAAAAAGGACTGATGATTGGGAATACCTGGTTTAAAAAGCGAGATATACATAAGTATACTTATGTAATTAGGAGAGATGGCCAGAGAGCGTTATTGGATTACGTGTTAATTGACAGGCGTGCGAAAGAGAGACTTTTGGATGTTAATGTGCTGAGAGGTGCAACTGGAGGGTACAATAGGGTTGAGGGTCAAGTCAATTGGGAGGTAAGTTTGAATGGAGAAAAGCTGGAGGAAGTGAAGTGTTTTAGATATCTGGGAGTGGATCTGGCAGCGGATGGAACCATGGAAGCGGAAGTGAATCATAGGGTGGGGGAGGGGGCAAAAATTCTGGGAGCCTTGAAGAATGTTTGGAAGTCGAGAACATCATCTCGGAAAGCAAAAATGGGTATGTTTGAAGGAATAGTGGTTCCAACAATGTTGTATGGTTGTGAGGCGTGGGCTATGGCTAGAGTTGTGCGCAGGAGGGTGGATGTACTAGAAATGAGATGTTTGAGGACAATATGTGGTGTGAGGTGGTTTGATCGAGTAAGTAATGTAAGGGTGAGAGAGATGTGTGGAAATAAAAAGAGTGTGGTTGAGAGAGCTGAAGAGGGTGTTTTGAAATGGTTTGGTCACATGGAGAGACTGAGTGGGGAAAGATTGACCAAGAGGATATATGTGTCAGAGGTGGAGGGAACGAGGAGAAGTGGGAGACCAAACTGGAGGTGGAAAGATGGAGTGAAAAAGATTTTGAGTGATCGAGGCCTGAACATGCAGGAGGGTGAAAGGCGTGCAAGGAATAGAGTGAATTGGAGCGATGTGGTATACCGGGGTCGACGTGCTGTCAATGGATTGAACCAGGGCATGTGAAGCGTCTGGGGTAAACCATGCAAAGTGTGTGGGGCCTGGATGTGGAAAGGGAGCTGTGATTTCAGTGCATTATTACATGACAGATAGAGACTGAGTGTGAACGAATGGGGCTTTTGGTGTTTTTCCTAGCGCTACCTCCCACACATGAGGGGGGAGGGGGTTGTTATTCCATGTGTGGCGGGGTGGCAATGGGAACAAATAAAGGCAGACAGTATGAATTATGTACATGTGTATATATGTATATGTCTGTGTGTGTATATATATGTGTACATTGAGATGTATAGGTATGTATATTATGCGTGTGTGGACATGTATGTATATACATGTGTATGTGGACGGGTTGGGCCATTCTTTCGTCTGTTTCCTTGCGCTACCTCACTAACGTGGGAGACAGCGACAATGCAAAAAAAAAGAAAAAAAATATATATATATATATATTATTTCATAGTATTCGCCATCTCCCACGTTGGCAAGGATGCATTAAGAACAGAGGACTGAGCCTTTGAGGGAAATCCTCACTTGGCCCATAAATGCACATATACATATCAATACATACATACATATACATATATACATATGTACACATTCATATTAGCTTGCCTTCATCCATTCCTGTCGGTACCCCAAGAAAAGACAAAAGAGGCCATATTCATTCACACTTAGTCTCCAGCTGTTATGCGTAATGCACTGAAACCACAGCATCCTATCCACATCCAGGCCCCACAGACCTTTCCATGGTTTACCCCAGACGCTTTATATGCCCTAGTTCAGTCTACTGACAGTACGTTGACCCTGGTATACCACATCGTTCCAATTCACTCTATTCCTTGCACGCCTTTTACCCTCCTGTATGCTCAGACCCCGATCGCTCAAAATCTTTTTCACTCCATTCTTCCATCTTTAATTTGGTCTCCCACTTCTCCTTGTTCCCTTGACCTCCGACACATATATCCTCTTTGACAATCTTTCCTCACTCATTATCTCCATATGGCCAAACCATTTCAACACACCCTCTTCTGCTCTCTTAACCACACTCTTTTTATTACCACACATCTCTCTTACCCTTTCATTACTTACTTAATCAAATCACCTCCACACATTGTCCTCAAACATTTCATATCCAACACATCCACCCTTCTCCATACAACCCTATCTAGAGCCTGTGCCTTGCAACCATATAACATTGTTGGAACTTCAAATGTCCCAAAATCCAAAACACATCTGGTTCCATGCATCTCGGATAAGGGATTCTCAACCTGTACTGGAATTTGCTAGAATGTGCCAGAAGGCATCCTTTTATGTCTAAGCAGCCTGTCTAGAGATTAACCCCCTTGACTTCATCATATGGAAATCTCTGTGACATAAGCAACTTTTCTATACATATATGTACATATATGGAAATGAGATGTTTGAGGACAATGTGTGGTGTGAGGTGGTTTGATCGAGTAAGTAACGTAAGGGTAAGAGAGATGTGTGGAAATAAAAAGAGCGTGGTTGAGAGAGCAGAAGAGGGTGTTTTGAAATGGTTTGGGCACATGGAGAGAATGAGTGAGGAAAGATTGACCAAGAGGATATATGTGTCGGAGGTGGAGGGAACGAGGAGAAGAGGGAGACCAAATTGGAGGTGGAAAGATGGAGTGAAAAAGATTTTGTGTGATCGGGGCCTGAACATGCAGGAGGGTGAAAGGAGGGCAAGGAATAGAGTGAATTGGAGCGATGTGGTATACAGGGTTTGACGTGCTGTCAGTGGATTGAATCAAGGCATGTGAAGCATCTGGGGTAAACCATGGAAAGCTGTGTAGGTATGTATATTTGCGTGTGTGGACGTGTGTATGTACATGTGTATGGGGGGGGGGTGGGCCATTTCTTTCGTCTGTTTCCTTGCGCTACCTCGCAAACGCGGGAGACAGTGACAAAAAAAAAAAAAAAAAAAAAAAAAAAAAAATATGTACACATCAGATTTGCAACTCTATCTGAGGGGTGCCCACAGGGCCTGGGTGGTTGCTAAGTTGATAAGGTCAGTCATCCCTCAAGCCATGAAAAAGAGAGCACATTCATACAAATTTTAGTGGGAGAAAATTGAGCAGCTGTTGCTAAAAGGTGAAAATGAATATGAACTACTTGTAGGTGAGGATCTGTCCTCAGACTGTGTGGAGAAAGTGATCAAGATACAGTAAGGCATCAGAAACTGTTCCTACCACAAATGGTGCCAATGCTGCCTGTGGTCACCCTCGAGTAAAAGCTCATTCATTTTTTTTACTATTCTGACATCATTCTATGCACATCAACTCTCCAAAAGTATTGACAATAACCAAGATCAAAAACTGTTCCTACTACAAGTGAAGCCGGCGTTGCCAACAATCATCCATGAATTAAAGCTTGTCATTTTTACATTGTTCTGGTATCATTTGTAATATCATTTACTTTGCTGAGTCTCATAATAGAAATTCTAGTTTGGTATGTTCTGCTAGCAAAATTAGACTTCTGATGTGCAAGAGAAACAAGATGCTATTGGTGTGTGCAATGTTTCTTTTATAATTCTACTATCATTTACCTTATGGTATTTCAGAATGGAAGCATGCTCCTCTTTTCATTGCTCAGGTATTATGTGTGTTATCATTTACCCATCCGAGTATCATGAATAATTTTCATTACAGGGACCACTTGATTTATGTGCATTTGATTCACACCAACTTTAGAAAAATGTGCACAGTCCACTTACACCTTTTCTAACTTCATGCAGAGATGTTTGGAATAATGTGATCATCATTGGAATGACACTGCGGTGGTGATGCATTACCAGCACCCTGTTATATAAGCATGTATGCCTGGTATGGATAAAGTCCACAATTATGGAGTGCAACAAAATTTTGAGCAAGAGTATATTGTATATTCCATATGTTTTAGCACTTGAACCATGCCATCAAAGCACATTCTAAGTTCTGGTATGAGCAGTGCTAAGAATCATAAGACTATCACCAATAAAGTTAAGAAGGATGTGCTCAAACATTATGAGAGAGGTAAACCGACAGCTGATATTGAGTGTGCCCTTAGTGTTAGGGAATCTGCTTTATGGACTATTCATGATAATGCAGAGAAGATGAAGGAGAGTACCAAGAGGGAACATTAATCAGCACACCTTGAAGTTTGAATACGGAGAAAATGGAACGAATGTCAAGCACATGGATCAAACTCGTGAAAAAGTTCCCATCATCAATGGCCCAGAGACTTGAAATGGAAAGAGCAGTGAGGACATTTCAAGTAAGTCCGGGCTGGTTCACAAATTTTAGGAAACACTACAATTGCAATATCAAGATAACCAGTGAAGCTGCTCCTGCTAATGTCAATCCTCCAAGAAAATTCCCTGGAACCCTGAAGACCATCATTAAGGAAGGAGGTTATTCCCCTAGGCAGATTTTTAATGAGACTGGATTATTTTGGAAAAGAATGCCATTGAGAATGTAAATTTCCCATGAAAAAAAAGACCGCACCAGAATTCATTTTTTTATTTTCTCTTTTCTGTATGTATTTTATAGTATTTCATATTACCTAGTAAGTGTATGCTGTAGTTTTTCACTGGTTTAATATCAGGAACTTTCTTATCAATCAAGAAAACCCCTAACTTCCATTACTTACACTATTTAATATGTATGACCATTTTCAGGAATGTAACTATCACAAAAATCAAGTGGTCCTTGTACTTTGTCTTAGTCTCATCATTATGTTATCAATTATCTAACACTACTTACCTTGTAGTTGGAATAGGTTTTGCTCATAAATTACATTACATTTATCAGGCTCCTAAAAGTGAAATGTGTGTATCAGACTGGATGAGAGGGAGGAGAGAGAGAAGAGGTATTATTACGTAACCAATTATTTATGATCATTTACCTAGCAGCAATCTAGAGCTGAAGTATTTTCAATTTTTCCTTGTTCTGGTATTACTTTAAACATTGCTTACCTCAGTATAATAAAGGAACTTATTCCAACATTCCACTGTCTCACTATAACAATCATTCATCATTATGTACCTTACAGCATTACTATGGGAATCATTTTTTCATACATTTGCAATTTTTCCCACATTAGTAAAGAAACCCTAAAAAAAGACAAAAAAAAAAAAAAAAAGGCCTCATTTGTTCACATCCACTCTCTCAATGCCATGTATAATGCACTGAAACCAGAGCCTCCTTTCACCAACAAGGCTCGACATACCTTTCCATGGTTTCTCCTGACCACTTCACAGGCCCTGATTCAGCTCAATGACAGCACATCATTATCTATATACTAAATCACTCAAGCTTGCTCTATTCCCTGCACACCTCATATCCTCCTGCATGTTCAGGCCCTAAACCTTCAAAACCTCTTTCACTTTACCCTTCCAATTCTTCCTTGGTTTTCCTCCTTTCTCTGTTCCATCCACTTCTAAAATATTTATTTCATTTATTTATTTTGCTTTGTCGCTGTCTCCCGCGTTAGCGAGGTAGCACAAGGAAACAGATGAAAAAATGGCCCAACCCTCCCACATAAACATGTATATACATAAACATCCACACAAGCAAATATTCATACCTATACATCTCAACATATGGTGTGGTAGGAAAGTTGTTAGAAGCAGTGAAAAGTTTTTATCGAGGATGTAAGGCATGTGTACGTGTAGGAAGAGAGGAAAGTGATTGGTTCTCAGTGAATGTAGGTTTGCGGCAGGGGTGTGTGATGTCTCCATGGTTGTTTAATTTGTTTATGGATGGGGTTGTTAGGGAGGTAAATGCAAGAGTTTTGGAAAGAGGGGCAAGTATGAAGTCTGTTGGGGATGAGAGAGCTTGGGAAGTGAGTCAGTTGTTGTTCGCTGATGATACAGCGCTGGTGGCTGATTCATGTGAGAAACTGCAGAAGCTGGTGACTGAGTTTGGAAAAGTGTGTGGAAGAAGAAAGTTAAGAGTAAATGTGAATAAGAGCAAGGTTATTAGGTACAGTAGGGTTGAGGGTCAAGTCAATTGGGAGGTGAGTTTGAATGGAGAAAAACTGGAGGAAGTGAAGTGTTTTAGATATCTGGGAGTGGATCTGGCAGCGGATGGAACCATGGAAGCGGAAGTGGATCATAGGGTGGGGGAGGGGGCGAAAATCCTGGGGGCCTTGAAAAAAATGTGTGGAAGTCGAGAACATTATCTCGGAAAGCAAAAATGGGTATGTTTGAAGGAATAGTGGTTCCAACAATGTTGTATGGTTGCGAGGCGTGGGCTATGGATAGAGTTGTGCGCAGGAGGATGGATGTGCTGGAAATGAGATGTTTGAGGACAATGTGTGGTGTGAGGTGGTTTGATCGAGTGAGTAACGTAAGGGTAAGAGAGATGTGTGGAAATAAAAAGAGCGTGGTTGAGAGAGCAGAAGAGGGTGTTTTGAAGTGGTTTGGGCACATGGAGAGGATGAGTGAGGAAAGATTGACCAAGAGGATATATGTGTCGGAGGTGGAGGGAACAAGGAGAAGAGGGAGACCAAATTGGAGGTGGAAAGATGGAGTGAAAAAGATTTTGTGTGATCGGGGCCTGAGCATGCAGGAGGGTGAAAGGAGGGCAAGGAATAGAGTGAATTGGAGCGATGTGGTATACCGGGGTTGACGTGCTGTCAGTGGATTGAATCAAGGCATGTGAAGCGTCTGGGGTAAACCATGGAAAGCTGTGTAGGTATGTATATTTGCGTGTGTGGACATATGTATATACATGTGTATGGGGGGGGTTGGGCCATTTCTTTCGTCTGTTTCCTTGTGCTACCTCGCAAACGCGGGAGACAGCGACAAAGTATAATAAAAAAAAAAAAATAACATCTCAACATATACATATATATATACACACACAGACATATACATATATACACATGTACATAATTCATCTTGTCTGCCTTTATTCATTCCCATCGCCACCCCGCCACACATGAAATAATAACCCCCCTCCCCCCTTATGTGCACAAGGTAGCGCTAGGAAAAGACAACAAAGGCCACATTCATTCACACTCCGTCTCTAGCTGTCATGTAATAATGCATCAAAACCACAGCTCCCTTTCTATATCCATGCCCCACAAAACTTTCCATGGTTTACCCCAGACACTTCACATGCCCTGGTTCAATCCACTGACAGCACATTGACCCCGGTATACCACATCGTTCCAATTCACTCTTTTCCTTAAACGCCTTTCACCCTCAAGCATGTTCAGGCCCCGATCACTCATAATCTTTTTCACTCCATCTTTCCACCTCCAATTTGATCTCCCACTTCTCCTCATTCCCTCCACCTCTGACACATAAATCCTTTTGGTCAATCTTTCCTCACTCATTCTCTCCATGTGACCAAACCATTTCAAAACACCCTCTTCTGATCTCTAAACCACACTCATTTTATTAACAAACATCTCTCTTACCCTATTATTACTTAATCAAACCACCTCACACCACATATTGTCCTCAAACATCTCATTTCCAGCACATCCACCCTTCTCTGCACAACTCTATCTATAGCCCATGCCTCGCAACCATATAACATTGTTAGAGCCACTATTCCTTCAAACATACCCATTTTTGCTTTCTGAGATAATGTTCTCGACTTCCAAACATTTTTCAACACTCCCAGAACTTTCGCCCCCTCCCTCACCCTATGATTCACTTCTGCTTCCATGGTTCCATCCGCTGCCAAATCCACTCCCAGATATCTAAAACACTTCACCTCCTCTAGCTTTTCTCCAATCAAACTTACCTCCCAGTTGACTTGTCCCTCAACCCTACTGGACCTAATAACCTTGCTCTTATTCACATTTACTCTTAACTTTCTTCTTTCACACACTTTACCAAACTCAGTCACCAGCTTCTGCAGTTTCTCACATGAATAAGTCACCAGCGAACAACAACTGACTCACTTCCCAAGCTCTCTCATCCACAACAGACTGCACCCCATCCATAAACAAATTAAATAACCCGGGAGACATAACACATTCCTGCCGCAAACCTACATGCACTGAGAACCAATCACTTTCCCCCTTTCCTACACGTACACATGCCTTATATCCTCGATAAAAACTTTCCACTGCTTCTAACAACTTGCCTCCAACACCATATATTCTTAATACCTTCCACAGAGCATCTCTATCAACTCTATCATATGCCTTCTACAGATCCATAAATGCTACATACAAATCCATTCGCTTTTCTAAGTATTTCTCACATACATTCTTCAAAGCAAACACCTGATCCACACATCCTCTACCACTTCTGAAACCACACTGCTCTTCCCCAATCTCATGCTCTGTACATGCCTTCACCCTTTCAATCAATACCCTCCCATATAATTTACCAAGAATACTCAACAAACTTATGCCTCTGTAATTTGAGTACTCACTTTTATCTACTTGGCCTTTGTACAATGGCACTATGCAAGCATTCCGCCAATCCTCTGGCACCTCACCATGAGTCATACATACATTAAATAACCTTACCAACCAGTCAACAATACAGTCACCCCCTTTTCTAATAAATTCCACTGCAATACCATCCAAACACGCCGCCTTGCCAGCTTTCATCTTCCGCAAAGCTTCTACTACCTCTTCTCTGTTAACCAAATCATTCTCCCTAACCCTCTCACTTTGCACACCACCTTGGCCAAAACACCCTATATCTGCCGCTCTATCATCAAACACATTCAACAAACCTTCAAAATACTCACTCCATCTCCTTCTCACATCACCACTATTTGTTATCACCTCACCATTATCCCCCTTCACTGATGTTCCCATTTGTTCCCTTGTCTTACGCACTTTACTTACCTCCTTCCAAAACATCTTTTTATTCTCCCTAAAATTAATGATACTCTCTCACCCCAACTCTCATTTGCCCTATTTTTCACCTCTTGCACCTTTCTCTTGACCTCCTGCCTCTTTCTTTTATACATCTCCCACTCATTTGCATTATTTCCCTGAAAAAATCATCCAAATGCCTCTCTCTTCTCTTTCACTAATAATCTTACTTCTTCATCCCACCACTCACTACCCTTTCTAATCTGCCCCCCTTCCATGCTTCTCATGCCACAAGCATCTTTTGTGCCAGCCATCACTGCTTCCTTAAATACACCCCCATTCCTCCCCCACTCCCTTACCTCCTATGTTCTCACCTTTTTCCATTCTGTACTCAGTCTCTCCTGGTACTTCCTCACACAAGTCTCCTTCCCAAGCTCACTTACTCTCACCACTCTCTTCACCCCAACATTCTCTCTTCTTTTCTGAAAACATCTACAAATCTTCACCTTCGCCTCCACAACATAATGATCAGACATCCCTCCAGTTGCACCTCTCAGCACATTAACATCCCAAAGTCTCTCTTTTGCGTGCCTATCAATTAACATGTAATCCAATAAGGCTCTCTGGCCATCTCTCTTACTTACATACGTATACTTATGTATATCTCTCTTTTTAAACCAGGTATTCCCAATCAACAGTCCTTTTTCAGCACATAAATCTACAAGCCCTTCACCATTTCCATTTACAACACTGGACACCCCATGTACATCAATTATTCCCTCAACTGCCACATTACTCACCTTTGCATTCAAATCACCTATCACTATAACCCGGTCTTGAGCTTCAAAACTACTAAAACACTCACTCAGCTGCTCCCAAAACACTTGCCTCTCATGATCTTTCTTCTCATGCCCAGGTGCATATGCACCAATAATCACCCATCTCTCTCCATCAACTTTCAGTTTTACCCATATCAATCTAGAGTTTACTTTCTTACACTCTATCACATACTCCTACCACTCCTGTTTCAGGAGTAGTGCTACTCCTTCCCTTGCTCTTGTCCTCTCACTAACCCCTGACTTTACTCCCACGACATTCCCAAACCATTCTTCCTCTTTACCCTTGAGCTTTGTTTCACTCAGAGCCAAAACATCCAGGTTCCTTTCCTCAAACATACTACCTATCTCTCCTTTTTCCTCATCTTGGTTACATCTACACACATTTAGACACCCCAATCTGAGCCTTCGAGGAGGATGAGCACTCCCAGCGTGACTCCTTCTGTTTCCCCTTTTCGGAAGTTAAAATACAAGGAGGGGAGGGTTTCCAGACCCCCCCTCCCGTCCCCTTTAGTCGCCTTTTACAACACGTGAGGAATGTGTGAGAAGTATTCTTTCTCCCCTATCCCCAGGGATAGGGGAGAAATATATACCCTCTAAAATATATACCCTCTTATTCATCCTCTCCATACATCCAAAATATTTCAGCACATCCTCTTCAGTTCTATCATATATACTCCTCTTACAATCACACCTCTATCTATCTATCTATCTACATCTCCGATGCCTGTTCCCTTCGAAAAATCCTCAAGAGAGTGGAAACAGCCAAGTCTCCATAAATGGTGAACTCCAGGGCCACTACCTTGCCTCTAGTGCCTCACCCTTAACAGGCCACTGGCAGAGGGCAACTCTAGTTATTGCGTCTGCCAACAGAGAGCATGATGCTTGTTCAAAACAAGGGCATGAGCACAATACATTACATATTAACATTACATGTATGGATACATGAGACACAGTATTATACACAGAGATACATAACATAAACTTCCTCCATTAGCACAGTGTTTTCAGAGGCTCCTACCAACTACTTCCATCTAAAGTGTCTACTTGATGGTCCTACCTAATGTTGCAACCAACCACTTCGCATCTCTCTCAAACCATATAATTCTTTATTCATCAACTCTCCTTACAACACATACTTTTTTGTCTAAGGCATATGCCTTGCATCCATACAGTGCTAATGGGACTGTTATAACATCAAACATACCCATCAGTACCCTTAAAGATAGTGACCTCTCTTTCCACACATTCCCTGATGTATCCACGACATTTATACTTTCACCCCTCTATCATTCACTTCAACTTCTATAATTCCATTCACTGCCATATGCACTTCCAGGTATCTAAAACACTATAATTCCTCTAAGTTCTCACAATTCAGATTCGAATTCCAAATATCCAGTCTCTATTCATTGCTTTCATTCACATTTACTCTCAACTTTCTCTTTTCATGCATTCTCCTAAACTCAGACACCAGCTTTAACAGTTTCTCACCCTAATCTTCCACCAGCAATGTGAAATCAGCAAACAACACTGGACTCATCTCTCAGGCCTCTCAACCCCAGTAGACCATATGCCTGCTCCCCCTTCCAAGACCCTTTACATTCACCTCCTTCACTAGCCCATCCATAAACAAATTAAAGTGACATCACCCAACTTAAACTCAGAACCTCCTTTCTTTCTACTCTCTAGATAAAATACTCTTCACTGCTTCCATCAGCTTTCCTCCTCTGCCACATATTTGCAACATCTTCCACAAAGCATCTATATCAACCCTATCATATGCTTTCTAAAGATCCGTAAACACCACATACAAATCCCTCTATTTATCAAAGTATTCCTCACATACATTCTTCACAGCAAAAATCTGACCCACCCATCCTCTATCACTCTTGAATCCACATTGCTCCTCCCAAATCTGCAACTTTGTGCATGCCATCACCCTCTCACTCAACAATACTACACAAATTACTAAATATATTCAACAAAGTTATGCCTCTGTACTTCAAACATGCACTTACGTTCCCCCTTACTTTAATACAATGGCACTATACAAGCATTCTGCTAATCCTCAGGTAACAACACAATCACCTGTGTTGGGAAATTAAAATGTAATTCTATCATCTCCAGCCACTTTGCTACAATTCATCTATGCAACGCTTTTATCACTTCTTTTCACCATACTACTTACTGTGTCTCTCTCTCTTTGCATGCCTCTATGTCCAAAACATCCCACATTTGCCACCCTATCACATAACAAATCAAACAACTTTATAAAATACTAATTCCATCTCCTCTTCACCTCATTTCTGCCTGACTTAACTTTCCCAGTTGCTCCTTAACTAATGTTCCCATTTGTCTTTTTGTTTTTTTTTCACACTGTCAATCTCCTAAAACATTTTCATATGCTCCCTGAAGTCTGTTGATACTTGCTCAATCCATCCCTCATTTGCCCTCATTTTCATCCTCTGCACCTTTCTCTTGACTTCCTGTCACATTCTCTTGCACAGCTCCCAGCCACTTGCATTCCTTCCCTACAAATAATACCAATACACCACTTTTCTCTCTTTTACTAGGAACCTAACTTCCTGATCCCACCATTCATGACTCTTTCTCATTCGTCCACCTCTTACCTTCTGCATGCCAAACACTTTTCTCACACATGTAAACAAGTGCTTCTTAAATACCTTCCATTACTCACCCACTCCTCTGGCTTCATTTACTTATATTTTGCCACTCAATCTCTCCTATATCTATTCTCACAGGCCTCTTTTTCCAAGCTCACTCATTTTCACAACCCTCTTTCTAACTTTATTGTTTCCCCTTTTCCTTAAGCTTCTCCAAACCTCCACCCTCATATCCATTGAGTAATGATCAGATATCCTACCGGCTACCACTCTCAGCACATTCCCATCCAAAATTCTCTCCTTTACATGCCTAACAATTAGAACATTATCCAATCATACCCCTTTAATATCTTTCCTAATCATTCATATATATCTATGTATGTCCTTTATACACCAGGCATTCCCAATCACCAGTCCTTTTTCAGCACAACTCCACTAGCTGTTCACCATCTTTATTCATATATTATATTGTCTTTTATCTTTATTCATAAATCATATTGTCTTTTATCTATCAACTCTTCAAAGTAAATAAGTGTGTATTAGACGGGGAGAGAGAAAACAGGGAGTGAAAAAAGCCATAATCACTAATAAACAAAAAGAGGGTGTGGACGCTCATTGGTACAAGTGCCTTGATAACCCAAATGGCAGCCTGGGTAAGTGTAAACATATGATGCTAACTAAACATCACCAGATATTTCTACACAAATTTCAATATGCTGTTATGCACAAAAAATATGTGTGAATTATATGGCTATAAAATAATATAGTTCATTTTGTCAACAAGACATTTCAAGCATATGCCATGGGCACTCTGTAATGATCAACCACTACAAACTTTTACACGCAATCTCAGCAGGATGTCAGATGGCCAAACATATTCACATACTTTTTTTTTAGTATAATATATAACTGGGGATAGGGGAAAAAGAATACATCCCACATATTCCCCACGTGTTGCAGAAGGCAACTAAAGGGGGCGGGAGCAGGGGGCTGGAAACCACCCCCATCCTTGTATATAAATTTCTAAAAGGGGAAACAAAAGGAGTCACACGGGGAGTGCTCATCCTCCTCGAAGGCTCAGATTGGGGTGTCTGAATGTGTGCTGATGTAACCAAGATGAGAAGAAAGGAGAGATAGGTAGTAAATTTGAGGAAAGAAACCTGGATGTTTCTGTTCTGAGTGAAATGAAGCTCAAGGATAAAGGGGAAGAGTGGTTTGGGAATGTCTTGGGAGTAAAGTCAGGGGTTGGTGAGAGGACCAGAGCAATGGAAGAAGTACCACTACTCCTGAAGCAGGAGTTGTGGGAATATGTGATAGAGTGTAAGAAAGTAAATTCTAGATTAATATGAGTAAAACTGAAAATGGATGGAGAGAGATGGGCAATTATTGGTGCCTATGTACTTAGTCATGAGAAGAAAGATCATGAGAAGCAAGTGTTTTGGGAGCAGCTGAGTAAGTGTGTTAGCAGCTTTGATGCACGAGACCAGGTTGTAGCGATGGGTAATTTGAATGTGAAGGTGAATAATGTGGCAGTTGAGGGTATAATTGCTGTACATGGGGTGTTCAGGGCTGTAAATGGAAATGGTGAAGAGCTTGTGGATTTGTGTGCTGAAAAACAATTGGTGATTGGGAATACCTGGTTTAAAAAGAGAGATATACATAAGTATACGTATGTGAGGAGGAGAGATGGTCAAAGGGCATTATTGGATTACATGTGAATTGGTAGGCATGTAAATGAGAGACTTTTGGATGTAAATATGCTGAGAGGAGCAGCTGGAGGGAAGTCTGATCACTATACTTGTCGAGGCAAAGGTGAAGAGTTGTAGAGGTTTTCAGAAAAGAAGAGAGAATGTTGGTGAGAAGAGAGTGATGGGAGTAAGTGAGCTTGGAATGGAGACTTGTGTGAGGAAGTACCAAGAGAGATTGAGTGCAGAATGGCAAAAGGTGAGAGCAAATGACATGAGGGGAGTGGGTAAGGAATGGGATGTATTTAGGGAGGCAGTGATGGCTTGCGCAAAAGATGCATGTGGCATGAGAAAGGTTGGAAGTGGGCAGATTAGAAAGGGTAGTGAATGGTGGGATGAAGAAGTAAGGTTGTTAGTGAAAGAGAGAGACGCTTGGACAATTCTTGCAGGGAAGTAGTGCAAATGACTGCGAGATGTATAAAAGGAAGCGGAAGGAGATGAAGAGAAAGGTGCAAGAGGTGAAAAAGAGGGCAAATGAGAGTTGGGGTTAGAATATCAATAAATTTTAGGGAGAATAAAAAGATGTTTTGGAAGGAGGTAAATAATGTGGGTAAGACAAGAGAACAAAAGGGAACTTAGGTGAAGGGGGGTAATAACAAATAGTGATGAAGTGAGGAGATGGAGTGAGTATTTTGAAGGTTTGCTGAACATGTTTGATGATAAGAGTGGCAGATTTAGGGTGTTTTGGTCGAGGTGGCGTGTAAAGTGAGAGGGTTAGGGAGAACGGTTTGGTAAACAGAGAAGAGGTAGTGAAAGCTTTGAGGAAGATGAAAGTTGGCAAGATGGCAGGTTTGGATGGTACTGCAGTGGAACAAATTAAAAAGAGGAGGTGACTGTATTGTTGAATGGTTGGGAAGGATATTCAATGTATGTATGGATCATGGTGAAGTGCCTGATGATTGGCTGAATGCATATATAGAGCCACTGTACAAAGGTAAAGGGGATAAAGACAAGTGTTCAAATTACAGAGGAATATGTTTGTTGAGTATTCCTGGGAAATTATATGGGAGGGTATTGATTGAGAGGGTAAAGGCATGTACAGAGCATCAGATTGGGGGAGAGTAGTGTGATTTCAGAAGTGGTAGAGGATGTGTGGATCATGTGTTTGCTTTGAAAAATGTATGAGAAATACCTAGAAAAACAGATGGATTTGTATGTAGCATTTATGGATCTGGAGAAGGCATATGATAGGGTTGATAGAGATGCTCTTTGGAAGGTTAAAAAGTATATGGCATGGGAGGTAAGTTACTAGAAGCAGTGAAAAGTTTTTACCAAGGATGTAAGGCATAGGTACGAGTAGGAAGAGAAGAAAGTGATTGGCTCCTTGTGAATGTCGGTTTGCAGCAGAGATGCGTGGTCTCCATGGTTGTTTAATCTTTTATGGATGGGGTGGTTAGGGGCGTAATTGCAAGGGTTTTGGAAAGAGGGGCAAGTATGCAGTCAGTTGTGGATGAGAAGGCATGGGAACTGAGTCAGTTGTTGTTTGCTGATGATACAGCGCTGGTGGCTGATTTGGGTGAGAAACTGTAGAAGGGGGTGAGTGAGTGTATGAAAGGAGAGAGCTGAGAGTATATGTGAATAAGAGCAAAGTTATCAGGTTCAGTAGGGTTGTGGGACAAGTCAATTGGTAAGTAAGTTTGAATGGAGAAAACTGGAGGAAGTGAAGTGTTGTGGATATCTGGTAGTGGACTTGGCAGCAGATGGAACTATGGAAGCAGAAATGAGTCACAGGGTGGGGAGGGGACAAAGGTTCTGAGAGCAAAAATAGGTATGTACGAAGGAAAAGTGCTTCCAACAATGTTGTATGGTTGGGAAGTGAGTCAGTTGTTGTTCGCTGATGATACAATGCTGGAGGGTGGATGTGTTGGAAATGAAATGTTTGAGGACAATATGTGGTGTGAGGTGGTTTGATCAAGTAAGTAATGAAAGGGTAAGAGAGATTGTGTGGTAATAAAAAGAGTGTGGCTGAGAGAGCAGAAGAGGGTGTGTTGAAATGGTTTGGACACATGAGAGAATGGGTGAGGAAAAATTGACAAAGAGGATATATGTGTCAGAGGTGGAGGGAACAATGAGAAACAGGAAACCTAATTGGAGGTGGAAAGATGGAATGAAAAAGATTTTGAGCGATTGGGGCCTGAACATACAGGAGAGTGAAAGGTGCGCAAGGAAATTTGAGCGATGTGGTACACCAGGGTTGATGTGCTGTCAATGGACTGAACAAGGGCATGTGAAGCATCTGGGGTAAACCATGGAAAGGTCTGTGGGGCTTGGATTTGAAAAGGGAGCTGTGGTTTCAGTGAATTACACATGATAGCTAGGGACTGGGTGTGAACGAATGTGGCCTTGTCTTTTCCTGGCACTACCTCGCTGAGGGGGCGGGGGGTTGATGCTATTTCCAGTGAGGTGGGGTGGCGATGGGAATAGATGAAGGCAGAAAGTATGAATATGTTCATGTGCTTATACGTATATGTCTGTGGATGCATTTGTATGTATACGTTGATATGCTTATGTATGTATATGTGCATGTATGGGTGTTTATGTATATATATGTATATGTACATGAGTGCTTGGGCCATTCTTCGTCTGTTTCATTACGCTACCTTGCTGACGCGGGAAACAGCGATTAAGTATAATAACAATATATTTCAAAAATATGGAAAATAACCCTTTTGATCAAACCTGACAATCCTTGAATTTCTGGGTTTTTAGGGTAGGGAAAAGGAACCATACCCAGGAGTTTATGACCCAATGGAAAGGTATGCAGGTGCTCTATCAGGTGGTCACAGTGAGCCCTGAACTCTTATCCTAAACTGCCAGGTCTGTACATCAGCTTTGATGCCAAACATGTCATCATGCAGGAAGTTTTAAGAAAACGTCAATAGGAATCATTAAAGTCCATTTGTTTAAGAACATGGCATGGTGGGCACTCTATAAGGTGGTCATCTTGAACTTGTGCTTTAGTATGTAGATTTGATTCTCTTTCTTGGGAATCAAAGGAGTGGTGATAAAGTTGGAACAACTGCAGGCTCAAAGACATCCTTGCCTACCATTTCTCCACTAACTTTTGTAATAGCAGAGTCAGCTTCTACTTGACAGCAGTGCCAGATTTCTAACTCTATCCTAGACCTCTCAAACACTTGCTATATCCAAGTGGAAAAAAAGTTGAAGAGATGCAGAGGATTTCAATGTACACCACAAGGATTGGTTAGGCTCTCCCTGGGTTGATCTTAGTGGAGTCAAGGATTTCTTTCCCCTCCTTATTGGTTTGGAACAGATAATCAAACATCCAACACAAGTTCCCAACTGTTATGACCACTTTTCCAACATGCTTGATGTTTTTTTTTTTCATTTCTGAGTCCTCTCACTACAGTTACACTATTTATGCCCCCTTAGGGTTCTCTAATCACAATCTTACTTTTCTAACTTCTAATTGGGCATGCCCACCCTCTATCCTCCTCTTGAAATGCTATTTTGGCACTTTGGGTGGGCTAGGGGGCCATCACTGCATGACTTCTTTACCAACTTTCCCTGGGAGATGAACTGTTTCGCTAGTTGTGGTGCCTCAGCAATGGTGTGCTGAACACACAGCAGAGGTTATCTTGGCTGGGATGGAATCCTATATCCCATCTCCTACTTAATCCTTCTCCTCCCTAGTCATGGTGTGATTGCTCGTAATCTGATGCCTGTTCCCATGAAACTTTTTCTTTTCCCATGAAACCCAATCCACTATTATTTCTGCTCAGAATCAATGCAGAGCTGTCCATCTACTTGTTCTACCTACAAAATTCTCTGGTCTTTTACTAGAAGCTTTTCCTACAACTTTTGTAGTTTAATCTTTCCTCCTCTCTTCCAGCATGATCAATCTAAAGCTAGCTCTCCAACTGATTAAGCTACTTTCTAGAACCTTATTTTTCTCTGAGTCATGCATTTCCCTGTTTTCAATGTCAAAACACCACAATCTAAACCAGTAATAATAGAAACATGTTGGGTATAACCATATCCTCCATTCAATTCTGGAAACCCCTCACAATCAACATCATAAAGTCTGCTTCCCAAAAGCTGGGGTTGTTGCATATGTGCTGTTACTATTTCTTATGTGAACAGTTATTTCATGTAAATCTAGATTTTACATGTCCCAGTATGGAGTACTGCTCAAACATCTGGGGTTTCTCTTCTTCCACTTCTCTGTTATCAATCATAGTGGAATCAAAAGCCTTGTATCTCATCAATTCTCCTGGTATTGCTTCTCTTCAACCTGAGCACTGCAATGTTCCCATTCTCTTAATTACAGGTAATTATTTTGGCAATCTTCTTCTGAGTTGTCTGTATGTGTCCCTGTCCCCATGACTTGGATGTGAGGCACACAACTGGCTGTTGCTTCCTACAGTTCCTAACCACTCAAGAATTGCCTATTAGAATACCTCCTTCTCAAGTCAAAAAGCTAAATTTTCAAATTCTCTTACACCTTCTGTCTTGCATTCTTCATATGACCTTTCTCTTTTTAAGTCAGGTTCGCAAACACCTGTGAGGCCCTTATTAATTTCTACTCTCTTTACCTCTCACTTTATATCTTTCACCCAAAACAGCCTTTGATTGAAGGATGTTTTGCAAAAAAAAAAAAAAAAAAAAAACTTCTGTCAAGGAAAAACATCAAGGGAAAACTGCTTGAAGATCCAGCTTAGTGGCCTCGAAAGGGTTGCCATGAATAGGCACCTGTGCCTCTACCTCTAGCAGATGCAGACTTTCTTTCAAATCATTCCTTTTATGATTAGGAACGACAAAGCCCCTAATTTGCTGTCTCCTCTGTATATTTTCTTTTGCTGAGACAGAGATAATAGCAATAGTTTCTAACAACAATGGGTCTCGATGATTAACCTCTAAGAATCTCTTGAAGAATCTCGTAGGGAAAAGAGAAGCCACTTCCCATATTTTTGCACTACTGCTGTGACAAAAATTACAAAAAGCTTCTTTGCATGAACATGAATGCTCTTTTATGATATGCCCCAAAACTCTTCCAATGTGATCTAGTTAATCAAATGCTCTCTAAAGGAGGGAAAAGGTTCACAAATAGCATAATGTTAGCAAAGACTTACCAATGTGATATGACTAATAAGGCCTAAGGAACTGCTCTGAGGAAGGTCCAAGGTGAGGGCTAGATGCCACAGCAAGTATCTAACGTTGATGTCTCCTGGATTCTGCAATCCACACCTAAAGTTTTCATCAAATGCTTCTTCAGCCAGAAGTCTTCCAAGATCACTTAATAGTTGACCTTTTACATAACCTACATCCTTCTACCTAAAGACAGTGCCAATCAGTGGACATTACTTCAGTCATTTCTTAAAGAATCTGCTATTCTAAAAGAAACTAAAGCTTTATGCTTATAGTTTTTCTCTAGCCATTATCATGACAAGAAGGAGGCTCATAATGCTATTGCCCCTTAGACAGTAGGAGTGCTGACTTGACAGGCCTTCTTTGGAACATACTTTAATGGTCTTTCTTTTGAGAAGACCAGTTTCTTTTACCTGTAGCCTAAGTGCAGGTTGAGTATCCCTTATCCAAAATGCCTGGGGCCAGAAATGTTTCAGATTTTGGATTTTTCAGATTTTGGAATATCTGCACATACACAATGAGATATTGAAAACAGGATGGTATGGAAACAAACGGGTTTGAGCTGAGATATACCTCAACATTTTGACCGTTCAACAATCTTCCTCAGGACATACAGATTCCAGCATTCAGCTAGACCATATTCCCAGCAAGTGATGATCAACAGGTGGGACACCTTGGCGTGTCACTTTCTGATTGGATCATTTGTCCTGCTGCCTCCACTCATTCACAGTAATCTCCACTGCCTGACGTGACCAGCAGATGAACCTAGACCTTGTATTAACATTGTCTTTGGTAGCGGTGTAAGCCATTTCTAATGTCTTTCTTATCTACTTGCTTAGGCCCTCGTGGACTATTCTCGCAGTGACGAGTTCCACTCTGTTTACATAGTGCAAAACTCAGCATGATGTAAACAGAGCAGAACTAGTTGCTGCAAATCCATGTAATGTGATGAGGCAAGAATACTGCACGAGAGCCTAAGCAAACAAATAAGAAAGACATTACAAGCAACTTACACCTCTACCAAAGATACTGTCAACACAAGGTTTCAGTTCATCTGCTGGTTACATCAGGCAGCAGAGATTGCTGTGAATGAGTGGAAGTAGCAGGACAAGTGATCCAATCAGTGAGTGACAAGCCAAGGTGTCTGACCTGGTGACCATCACTTGCTGGGGAATATGGTCCTGCCTAATGCAGGAAACAGTACCTCCTGAGGAAGACCAATGAACAGTCGAAACATTGAGGTATGTCTCAGCTCTAACCTGTTTGCTTCCATACCATCCAGTTTCCACATTTGTCATAATGGATAATAGATAATGATATCTTAGGGATGGGACCCAAGTCTAAACACAAAATTCATTCATATTCTATATATACCTTATGCACATTGCCTAAAGGCGATTTATACATAATTCTTAATGATTTTGCACATGAAACAAATTTTGTGCAAATCTGAACCATCAGGAGGCAAAGGTGTCACAACCTCAGCTTTTTTAAATGGCTTTTTTTAAATGTTTTCCCCAGTTATCTGCCTCATTAACAATGGTTTTTGTCTTAAAAGTCTCCCTTTGACTTTATAAAATGACATGATTTCTTGTTCTGTTATCAATGCACACTGCTCCAGTCCTTTAATAAGTCCATGACATTTTTACCATGTCATGTATAGGCACTTTTCTGCCATGTTAAGAAATTCATCTTCAATGTCTCTTATCATGTTCTCCTTGATTCAGAACCATTTCAGCTATTTCACTATCAGTCAGTGAATAAACAACTGAAGCCTCATCAACACAGGCCTTTTTTGACATTTTCAACAATATCTGCACCACACAGCAGAGAATATGCAAAAAACACAGTGAGTAATGCACATAGGTCTGGTGGTGATGGTTTGTAACAAACTGGTGTCAACAAAGCATCAGAGCCCAGCACAGGCAAGTGAGGTCAGGTGTGGAATTTTCCACTTGTAATGTCAAGTTGCCACTCAAAAGGTTTTGGATTTTGGAGCATTTCAGATTTTGGATTTTCAGATTAGGGACGCTCAACCTGTAGTAGCTTTCTAAGGGGCAGGGGTGGCTTTGGGGTACAGTCATGGAATGAATAGTCAGTTGAGTACAACTGAATTAAAAGGGCAACCGACCATTAGGTCCTAATAAAGCCATCTGTAATAGTGAAAGATAAGAGAAATTCATGGATTAATGTGACAGAAGCACAAGTAAAAAGGAGAAAGACATCAAGTCTTTATGAAATATTTATTGGATAATCTTAACACAAATGATGCAGTGCCTGAATTACAAGACCAGAGCTACAATGAAAGACCAAGGGATACAAAGCTGTCTACCATGGAGGAGAATGGGAGGACCAGTTAATGGCCTTCAAGTTTCTAAATCAGCTGAATGATACTAATTAGGAACAGTCCTCAAGGGATGTAGCACCAGAGTAAACAGCTGTGTAAGGAGCAGTAAAAAGATGTTAAGAAGTAATGGATGAATGTCAGGGTGGTGGATGGCTGGAATAAATTAATCACTGAGGCAGTGAATGCTGACAGTTAACAAAAGTTGAAAGGTTACTTGATGGAACTGAATGTTCAGGAGATGGAGCTCAACGAAAGTAGAACTCTCTCCCTGTACTGTACAAATAGTTAATTACACAAAGGGCTCCACTAGTGTAAAACTCTCTCCCCATACTGTACAAATAGGTAATTACACACACAAGAGACAATACACTTCAACATGAGTGAGCTCTATCTTAGAAAAAGGGATGATTGGGTCGATTGTTTGAATCTGGACTGCAAAAAACATCTGACACTGTGCTGCATAGGAGACTGATGAAGAAGCGGGATGAATAAAAGATTAACTAAGTGGAGAGGAGCAAAAGACACATGTCTGTGGAGCCTTCTCAAAATGGGTTGATGTCATCAGTGGAGTGTCAAAGGGTTCTGGGACCATTACTCTTTTTAATCTATGTATGGGCTCCTATCTCAATATGTTTGCAGATTGTGCAAAATTCATGAAGGAAGTGAAAAGCAAAGAGGGCCAAAGGTGGTCTGATACATGAATGATAAAGTTCAACCAAAGTAAATATAAAGTAATGAAGATGGATTACAGAGAAAGAAGGCCTCTTTATGATTATCATCTAACAGTGAAAATGTTGAAGGAATCTATGTGTCAGAAAAGCTTACGAGTTAACATTGTCCTTAATCTGTCACCTGAGTCCCACTTTAGAATAGCTAAGGACACAAACTGTCTACCAGCAACTATTAAAACAGCACTCAAATTTATGGCTAATAAAATGTTCAGCAAGCTTTTTACATCATACACCTATGTGCACCTAAAGGGGCACAAAATATTAACAGAAAAAAGTCCTGAGGAGTGCAGCAAAATTGGTACGAGAATTAAGAAACCTGTGTTTCAGAGAAAGGCTAGGTGCATTAAATTTACTCAACTTGGAAGAAAAAGAGTAAAGGGTGACCTGACCATAGCCTTTACATTTTAAAAACAGACCAATGATGGAGGAAGTGAGCAGTTCTTCAAGAGATGTGTGGAAAGAACAACCAAAGGACAAACTAAGCAAGCAAAATTTTGAAAAACTGTGAGGAAATACTTTTATAGCATAGTAGTGGTGGATGGATGGAATAAAATGACTGGAGATATATTTAATGCAGACAGCATACAGAAATCTATAAAGCTGTAAGTCAGAGAGTTTTCAAGAAAATGGCCCATGAACGGAAAACATCATCCCCATAAGGAACATAATGGGATCTAAAATAGGTAATTCTAGACATATCACAACTAAGCTGACTTTATTGCACTGTTAAATGACTGCCTTGCACTATTACTGGACTGTTTCAGCTGCAGTATACCATTATCATACAACCGTTGAACCTCCTGCAGTTTCAAGGTTGCAGTCCACACAGTAATAGAAAAATAATAGATTCTTTTAAAGCAAGAAAGGCCTTGAAAGGATCATACTCCTTTCTGTACAGTGACGCTACTTTACAGCCTTGCTGATGGTGAATTCTTGCTCATGGTGTAATCATTCCAGGAGGAGTCTGGTAACGCAAGAAATAAAAGGTCTTAAGAGTATATGGTGTGGGGGTAAGCTGCTAGAAGTAGGGAAAAGTTTTTACCTAGAATGTAAGGCATGTGTACGAGAAGGAAGAGATGAGAGTGATTGGTCCTCAGTGAAGCTTGGTCTGTGGCAAAGGTGTGTGATGTCTCCATGGTTGCTTAATTTTTTTATGGATGGGGGGAGTTTGGGAGGTAAGTGCAAGAGTATTGGAGAGAGGGGCATGTATGCAGTTTGTTGGGGATGACAGGGCCTGGGAAGTGAGTCAGTTGTTGTTTGCTGATGGTACAGCACTGGTGGCTGATTTGAGTGAGAAACTGCAGAAGTTGGTGACTGAGTTTAGAAAAGTATGAGAAAGGAGAAACTTGAAAGTGAATGTGAATAAGAGCAAGGTTATTAGGTTCAGTAGGGTTGAGGGACAAGTAAATTGGGATGTAAGTTTGAATGGAGAAAAATTGGAGGAAGTGAAGTGTTTTAGATATGTGGGAGTGGATTTAGCAGTGAATGTAACCATGGAAGCATAAGTGAGCCACACAGTGGGGGAGGGAGTGAAGGTTTTGGAAGTGATGAAGAATGTGTGGAAGGAGAGAACATCATCTCGGAGCAAAAATGGGTATGTTTGAAAGAATAGTAGTTCCAACAATATAACATGAGAGTGAGGCATGGGCTATGGATAGGGTTGTACGGAGGAGGGTGAATTTGTTGGAAATGAAATGTTTGATGACAATATGTGGTGTGAGGTGGTTTGATGAAGTAAGTAATGAAAGGGTAAGAGAGATGTGTGGAAATAAAAAGAGTGTGGTTGAAAGAGAATAAGAGGGTGTGTTGAAATGGTTTGGACATATGGAGAGAATGATTGAGGAAAGGCTAACAAAGATGATATATGTGTCAGAGGTGGACAAAACAAGGAGGAGACCAAATTGGAGGTGGAAGGATGGAGTAAAAAAGATCATGAGTGATCGGGGCCTGAACATACAGGAGGGTGAGAGGCATGCAAGGAATAAAGTGAATTGGAACAATGAGTTATACTGGGGCTGACGTGCTGTCAATGGACTGAACTAGGGCACATGAAACGTCTGGGGTAAACAATGAAGAGGTCAGTGGGGCCTGGATGTGGATGGGAAGCTGTGGTTTCAGTGCATTACACATGAGAGCTAGGGACTGAATGTGAGTGAATGTGGCCTTTTTTGTCTGTTTTCCTGGCTCTACCTCACTGAAGCAGAGGGTAGCAATGCTGTTTCCTGTGGGAAGGAGAGGTGACAGGAATGGATGAAGGCAACTAAGTATGAATATGTAATTGTTTATATATGTATATGTCTGTGTATGTGTACATATCTGTATGTATATGTTTATATGTATATGTATGTATATGAGCCTGTATGGGTGCTTTTGTATATATACATGTGTATATGAATAGATGGGCCATTCCTCATCTGTTTCCTGGTGCTTCCTCACTTATGCAGGAAATGGCAATCAAATATAATAATAACAATAATAATAATAATATCTTTTTTTATCATGCTTTGTCACTGTCTCCCGCGTTAGCAAGGTAGCGCAAGGAAACAGACGAAAGAATGGCCTAACCCACCCACATACACAATACATACACAGCCACACACGCACATATACATACCTATACATTTCAACGTATACATTTATATACATACATAGACATATACATATATATACGTGTACATAATTCGTACTTGCTTCCTTTATTCATTCTTTTCACCACACATGAAATGACAACACCCTCCCCCCACACGCGCTCGAGGTAGCACTAGGAAAAGACAAAAAAGGCCAGATTTGTTCACACTCAGTCTCTAGCTGTCATGTATAATGCCCCGAAACCACAGCTCCCTTTCCACATCCAGGCCCCACAAAACTTTCCATGGTTTACCCCAGACGCTTCACATGCCCTGGTTCAATCCATTGACAGCACGTCGACTTCGGTATACCACATCATTCCAATTCACTCTATTCCTTGCACAACTTTCTCCCTCCTGCATGTTCAGGCCCCGATATTTCCTCACTCATTCTCTCCATGTGACCAAACCATCATTTTCTCCTTGTGACCAAACCATTTCAATACACCCTCTCCTGCTCTCTCAACCACACTCTTTTTATTACCACACATCTCTTACCCTTTCATTACGTACTCGATCAAACCACCTCACACCACATATTGTCCTCAAATATCTCATTTCCAACATATCTGCCCTCCTCCACACAACCCTAAGTACAGCCCATGCCTCACAACCATATAACGTTGTTGGAGCCACTATTCCTTCAAACATACCCATTTTTGCTTACAGATAATGCTCTTGCCTTCCACACATTATACCTATATCATTTAGTTTACTATGTCTGCATACATTTTCTAGGAATTCATCCTACACAAGAAGCAGGAGAAAGGTGTTCATATCTTATTTACCATGAAATATTTTCACTTTTTTCATGATTACATGAATATCTGTTTTCTTTACATTCTATACTTATCACTGACTAAAGATCACTCTAATTCATAAGTTTTTTCTCTTTTTACATGTTTCCTAGCATTAAGCCAATGTAATTTTAATTCTCCATCGGTCTGTCATAAATAATTCGTTTTACTGCTTATGCATTCACTCTCAACTTGTAAACTTCCCTTCCTTCAAGAAAACCTTTCTCAAAATTGGCCAACTTGTTACAACACCACGACTTTTTGTCAAGTTACAATTATCTCAATTCCATTCCCAATGATGGTATTCTTACATCACATCATCCATATACTGTGCAACTTTAATTACAGATTCGAAGTTATAATACCTCATGCCATTTCCTATGTTACCCTTATGCATGCACAATCATGATGGAAATTTTCATATGCAACATCATCCACATAAATCCTTTCTATCTACAGCATTAGTTTTTAAGGCCATTCATGTACATGTGCAAATACTTATATCCATGTTTTATGTTTACTGACTCCTAAAACATGTGAAAAAATACTGTAAATTCAAAGTTAATTTCAATGCCTTTTTCTGCATGGAAGCTAAGAGAATCAAGGATACACATGCCACTTACATGACAGAAGATTTGACAACCAGACAACAATCATCTATTTACCAAATCAAAAGAGCCACTCTTCCCACAGCCATATGATTTCTCAGTAACTAAAATGAGAGTAAGACAAAAATAAGCCTTCAGGTGTTAAGCATCAGCTGAAATTAGCATTGTTCTCTCTCCAAACTCACCATTAGAAAGTGGTACTATGCCTATGGAAACACATCATATATACGGCTCTCACTTTCAATATGACTAAACCATGAAAACAATAAGCTTGAGATGGAAGGGTCAACAACAAAATGTGTTCATGACTATATGTCAAATACTTTCTCATAGTCAAAAGTAATATTCGAAACTTTATGTGTCGTGGATGCACAATGCAGCAACTTTGTGAAAAGTAAGTTGTATGAGAGGAGATGGTCACTATTTTGATGTCCACAAAGTCAATATTCGGCTAGTACTCTATGAGGCAAATGAAACATGATCAGGACTTCTGTCCATATGACACTAATCTACATCAAACAGTTTTGACAAGTTTCCAAGATCCATGCATATGAAGTTATAAATCTTAATACAACAGAATATATGTACCTCAGTTATATCTCTTTACAGCAAATTCAAAATTAAGATTTACCCCATTTAGATGACATAATCAGAAGCCAATCATCTTACAATAAGGTACACAGTGTACTATGTTCATAGAAATCATAATCTTCTTAACTTACTGAACCACTCTTAGGAAATAGACCAAATAAAAATTTTACTAACTTACTTAAGTACACTTCTTAATAAATAGATCGTCATAATGTTCCTAAAGAAAGAAAATGTTTCGAGAGAGAGAGAGAGAGAGAGAGAGAGAGAGAGAGAGAGAGAGAGAGAGAGAGAGAGAGAGAGAGAGAGAGAGAGAGAGAGAGAGAGAGAGAGAGAGAGAGAGAGAGAGAGAGAGAGAGAGAGAGAGAGAGAGAGAGAGAGAGAGAGAGAGAGAGAGAGAGAGAGAGAGAGAGAGAGAGAGAGAGAGAGAGTCCTCTTAGATGCAGTAGACGAAAAGGATAGCAAAGCAAAGGCTCTCTACCACCCTCCAACACATACTGGAAGGAAAACAGTTAAAAAACACACCTTGCATCATTAATATGTCTGAAGGAAATTTTTACAAGAAAGTGATAAGGTAGAACGAACATGAATATGTCAAGCACCCCATTACCAATGACATACTTCCCTTCACTTTTTGTTATTAGACAATACTAAGGATAAACTTCAGCTCTCGCCTCTCAACTTACTATGCCTACATTATTCCTGATGTTGAAGAACAATACAATAATTCTTACTTAACTCTCTCAAAGCAGGTTAAATAAGGTAATGCCAGAAAGAGATCAGTGGTTGAGAAGGAAACATGATATACCACTGCCTTAAGATGGTTGGTTAAATGATAGTCAAGCCGAATTTTAAAAGAAGATATTAAGAGTGTTGCTCCAAATAACATTTTCTGGGAGCTTATCTCATACATCAATAATGTTGTTGGTAAATAAATATTTCAAACAGGCCAGATTAGCTTGGTGACCTCTAAGTTTTAGTCCATTTCCTCTCATCAGTAATACTGGCACAAATGTAGAGAAATGTTCAATATTGATGTTGTTGAATTTTTTAAGCATTTGCAACATTCTGTCAATTTTGTGTGTTACACAAAGAAGTCAACTTAGTTGCTCTTTGCTGTACTGCTTCCAATTCAAGAATATCCTTCCTTAAGTGGGGGCCCAAAACTGCACTGCATATTCAAGGTGTGGTCTAACTAGCAATATCACAGTATCTTCTGTTAATACATCTTACATCCTATTTGCATTTTTGGCAGCTTCATTGCAATGCTGGGAGAAAATGAAGTGACTGGAGACTGTGACCCCGAGATCTCTCCCACCACAGATGTCCTTCATCTTTAGGCCTACTTGTAACCAGACATTTGTTGACGGTAAATGGCATTTAACCATCCAACGATTCTATCTAGATCCTCTAGTAATCTTAGTCTAAGTAATCTTCTAAGCAATCTTAGTAATCTTCAGTTAATATGATATTGCCCATCTTCGTGTAATTTGTAAATTTGGTTACAAGGTTATTCAGCCCTACATCAATACTGTTAATTTAAACGATGAAAAGCAAAGGCCCAGGTACAAATCCCTGGGGGTCCCCACTGGCAATCTGTGAGTACGGTGATGATTCACTATTCATTATGACTCTGCTTCCTATCATTTAACCAGGCCTCTATTAAATTTCCTATGCAACCAGATATTCCTAAGGACCAAACTTTATGGATCTATCTAAAATGGGGCTTTGTAAAATGCTTAGTGGAAGTCCAGATACATCATATCTATTGCTTATGGCTTGTCTTGGGTATTCAGTAGTTTATGGTAAAATTCAAGGTTTGTAAGGCTTGATCTGTTCCTTCTAAAACCATGCTGTTTATCATTGATTTGCCTCTGTTGTTCCAGGTAGGCTATGATTTTATCTCTAATAATCGACTCCAGAAGTTTATATATAATTGTTATGTGGCTAATAAGACAGTAACTGCCAAGCAATTCACAGCTTCCATTTTAATATGTGGGAACGATGTCTGCCAGTCTAAGTCATATGGGACTATTCCAAACCAAGAGAGATATATTGAAATATAGGTTAATGGTCCAGCAATTTCATGTTTGGCATTTTTAATTACTCATGAATTGAAATGATCCAGACTTGGAATTTCTTTTGTCTTCAACTTATCCGCATTTCTACTTCTCTCACTGTGATGATAAATTCTTCTATTGCGTCAGTGCTGTTTATCACCGTCTAAAAATTTGTGTTGTTGCTTTCCAGCATAAAAACAACTAAAAATCTTGTTCAAGGTTGTTGCCATGCTTCTTTTATCATCCACAATGGGTTCTCCATTGACAGCAACTGCCAAGCAATTCACGGATTCCCTTTTCATATATAGGAAAGATGTCTGCCAGTCTAAGTCGTCTGGGATTATTCCAAACCAAGAGAAATATATTGAAATATAGGTTAATGGTCTGGCAATTTCATGTTTGACATTTTCAATTACTCAAGAATTGAAATGATCCAGACTTGGAATTTCATTTGTCTTCAACTTATCCATGTTTCTACTTCTCTCACTATGATGATAAATTCTCCTATTGTGTCATCGCTGTTTATCATTGTCTCAAAATTTGTGTTGTTGCTTTCCAGCATTACAACAACTAAAAAAACTTGTTCAGGGTTGTTGCCATGCTTCTTTTATCATCCACAATGGGTTCCCCATCCTCATTTACTAAGGGTCCTATTCCAATCCTTATGTGTTTCTTATTATTGACATACTATACATAGAATCTTTTCACCTCTTTATTACTATCTCTTGCATTACTCACTTCATATCATCTCTTGGCTTGTTTGATAAGACCTTTTTCTTGCTTTCTGATTGTGTCATTTTGTGCTGTAATATTTGGGTTATTGTCTGATTTAAACTTATAGAGTTTGTTCCTGCACCATATAGCACTTGCAATATCTTTGGAGTACCATTCAGGCTTGTTATTGGTTTTTTTGTTTCTGTCATGCAGAGGAATAAATGTGACTTGACGATGCATAAACTGATGCTTAAAACTGAACCATAATTGTCTGATTTCTTGAAATTAGAGAGTTTATTTCAGTGCCATATAGTACTTGCAATATCCTGGGAGTCCCATTCAGGCTTGCCATTGGTTTTATTGTTTCTGTTAAGCATGGGAATGAATGTGACTTGATGGTGCATAAACTGAAGCTTAAAACTGGCCCATAATTCCTCTGGCCATGAACCATTCAAATATGCCCTTTTAAAGTTAAGGGTAATAACACTGGTATTTGGGGAGTCAGTTTAGATATATATGTCGAACATAGCCATGTTATGGTCACAAGTGCCTAGATGTCCTCCAACACGGGTATTAGTCACTAAGAACTCTTGAGATGCAAGAGCTAAATCATGTATATTAGTTTCCCTCATTAGCTTGGTGACAGTTTGGTAGAGAAAATTGTCTGTTAGGTCCAGTAGTTTCACTTTCTATACCAGAGATAGCTTGCTACTTGATTCCTGGAAGATTAAAATCCCGTAGAAAGATCGAGTCTTTATCTTATATTGTTTATTGTAAGCTCTCGTACATGACAGTGTCAATATCTGCTGGCTGACTAGGGTGTCTATAGATGACATTTAGGTAAAGGACAAAAGAGTGTCTATAGATGACATTTAGTTAAAGGAAAAGGGTGTCTCTAGATGACATTTAGGTAAAGTGTGTCTATAGATGACATTTAGGTAAACAAGATGACATTTAGGTAAAGTGTGTCTATAGATGACATTTAGGTAAAGTTTATAGTGCAGTTCCACCTCTTCAACCATCCGTATCTGGTAGACTGTACTTGCAAATCAGATCATTGTTTTTTGCATTCAAAAATGTTTCTGCTTAACCAATGATATCAGTGTGTTCACTGTTTACCAAACAATGCAATTCACCTATTTTGTTTCAGATGGATCTTACAATCATATAAAGTCCATTTAATTTCTTTGAGAAATTTCTGTACGAAACTGGTGATATGATCTTATTTGGTGAATGGCTATCTTTAGACCGAGATGTGATAAGCTCCCCATGACCTGCATCTCTGATGTTGCTGTTGAATGGGGAGGGGAGGGGATTCGATCTGACTTTCTTTGTGTGACGTAATATAACCCGACCTGACCTAGACCATCCATTTGATGTGGTCTACATAATGACCTCTATTGAACCTAAACAAAAATTTTCCGCAGAGAGAGAGAGAGAGAGAGAGAGAGAGAGAGAGAGAGAGAGAGAGAGAGAGAAAGCGAATTTATGTGAATCACACCCTTGTTTGCAAGATGTAGATAAATACATTGTGCTGTAGTAAAATAAAGCACAAAACCTCTGGATTACTAGAATTCAATGAAAACAATTAAACATAATGTTCATCTACATGATCTCTGAACACTAAAGAATATCATATTCTCTGTCTGGTACACTAACACATTTCTTTATATGAACCTTCTACTGGATGATTTACAACATTTCAATAGAAAAATACAATAATTTCTAAGGAATGCAATACAACTAAGGACAAATTAAACAGAAAAATTAGCTTAATGTACAATATTATGATAAAATAATCCAATACAAAATGAGATTTTTGTTAAATGGTTTTGTCTACTTTATATTTCATTATTTTCTAAACAATCTGTAATGTATGAAAAGTAGCTGTATTGTGGACTGATACCAATGTCAGACACAATCATGAGGAACAGCAAGGTAGCAAGCAAAGTTTCCTTCTGTGTGGGTTGAAAAAAAAAAAAAAATGACCCTTCAAATTCCATATGGTAGTTTTTGAAATATATGACATTCAGTTATCTCCTCTGTCTTCATTTCATGTGCTTTCACTATATGATCACAACTGTCAAATGTGCTCTTGAAATCTATGGACAGAAAAGTCTCTCAAAAACCTTTATGATAGGCAATGTTAATGAAAATGACCTACATTATCTGGATTGCTTTGCTCCCCACTTTATGTTTGAAAATCATGCTGGTTTTCACAATGAAATAATACTTTCTCCAAAGAGTGCTGAATGTCTTAGCTAGTTGTACTTGACAGTTGTATCAAGGATGAGCTCTAGAAGGCTGTTCCCTCAACAAAATGCATATGTATGCTATCACTGGCTTTTCAAGAACTGGGAGTAAAATTGACTGCTGACATATATGTTGCCAGAGAAGTACCACTAATAATTCCTGTTATGTTGTAAATCCTGATCTCATTTCCTGGTTCACTAAACACAGTCATACAATTCTATCACACTTTCATCCAAAGTTGGATCTTCCTCTATATAGAGAGCTACTGCTAATAACTGTTTTTGCTTTTCTAAATAATACAATATGCGATGGGATTGAAAAGTTCTAAGACTTTGTTTTACGGGTGACACAATGGAGATAGTGTACTGCCCCATGTAAACATAGGTTCGCAAAAATCGACACTAGCTGTGGCTTCATACATTGCTGTCTCCAATCAAATATGCACTGGCTAAAATAACCACTCCTGCTGCAGCACACCCTACATATTCATCTGACCTCATCCCATGTGTTTTTTTGTTTCCAAAAATCAAAATGAAGCTGAAAGGTAAATTTGATGACATTCCAACTAACCACAATAATGGGAAATCAGAACTTGATAGGTTCACAGCTGAAGACTTCTAGTGATGCTTCAAAAAGAGGCAAAAATGTTGGGATGCTTGGATATCATCAGAGGGAGATTACTGCAAAGGACTCTGCTGATAAACATGTTGTATGCACACTGTTCTTCAACTTTTTAATCACACCTTGTATTCATTTAAAGTTCATTTCTATTTCATGCACAGCTCATTGTTCTACAGATATTCAATTATCATCAGCAAATGCTCAGTGAATCTGATTCCACTTTCCAACCTATGCCTGAGAAAAGCAATAATGCTGGGCCACAGAGTGGGATTGCAATTTATATTCTATACCTACAATAAGCTCAACATTCCTGTTCAATTTTGTTTCTTCACTGTTTCTTTCTAGGAAGAACTTAGGTATTAACTGAAAATTATACAATGGAGGCATTCTGAGCATGAGTGTTGAGAGTGAAGATGTTATCCTGCATGACAAATCAAGTGTGCAAATGTTATCATAAAGAAATATAATATGAAAACCTTCATCACAATACCATAAGCAACAGTCAGTGAGCTGAGAGGCAGTATATTACAGATCCAACCCAGTAACTGGGATTATCACCTCACCTTACTTTCCTGCCCCAGGATCCCCTCCTATGGAACTCCCACACAACCAAAGGTCAAAAAGCATGGTGTTATGTGAATATCTTTGTCGTTGGGTGGGGTGGGGTATGGGTTTGGGGTTAGGTGGGGGGTGGGGGTGTATGAGGGGAAAAAGAGGAGAAATTTCTCAGTGTCTCCAATGATGAAATTGCATCTTGGGCATGATGGGAATTGGGATATGTTCAATCAATGTTTGTAGTACAGGCACACAACTGAATTTCCAACAACTGTTGGATCGGCACCTCCTTTAGTCTGTACAAAATTACATGAAGGACCTTGAAATTACTGCGGCCACCAGACTAATTTAGTGTGTGGCCACAGATGGCATTGTGTGTAGGGCACACTAATTTACGTTCTTTACAATGCACTTGGTGACGATACCGGAATTCTGAGATTCTCAGCATGACTGACTGATGATGGAATGGTTTCGACAGCATCAGAGTGATGGAGCGGACTTGTCAGGTAGCATGATAATGAACCAGGATACGTTGTTCCATAAAGACCTTAAATTACATGACTGTGACTATAGTGAAGGATGGTTTCAAAGACTCAAGAAGCGTCATGGAATTTCCATGAATAAAGTGTGCCGAGAAAAGCAGTCTGCAAAACCACAAATGACCTGCGAAGTTAGTGGACAAGTTTGCGAAACATACCTGACGAGCACCTCAGTCCTGAGCAGGTGTGTAAATGCAGACAAAAACTTTAGATACGTGGTATACTTTAGATACATGGGAGATGTATAATTAATGGGTTAGAGGTGTGTTGATGAATTATCCATACGTGACCACGGTTGGGCCAGCAAAATGGTTAATCCGGCAAGGCTTTGGAACCGAGAGTGCTGGAAAATCGGTGGTGTACCTGCACCGAAAAAAATGGTGGTGTCCAGAATGCAGATAACAAAGGGTAACTTACTCAGATATGGTGAATGCACTTTCAGTTTTAGATGAGTGAACATCTAGTGGTTTGGTGTAAGTAATGAAAGGAAAAGAGAAATGTGTGGTAATAAAAAGTCAGTGGTTGAGAGAGCAGAAGAGGGTGTATTGAAATAGTTTGGTCGCATGGAGAGAATGAATGAGGAAGGATTGACAAAGAGGATATATGTGTCAGCGGTGAGGGGAACAAGGAGAAGTGGGGCACCAAATTGGAGGTGGAAGGATGGAGTGAAAAAGATTTTGAGTGATCGGGGCCTAAACATGCATGAGGGTGAAAGGCATGCAAGTTATAGAGTGAATTGGAACAATGTGATATACCAGGGTCGACGTGCCATCTATGGATTGAATCAGGGCATGTGAAGTGTCTTGGGTAAACCATGGAAAGCTTTGTGAGGCCTGGAGGAGGAAAGGAAGCTATGATTTCGGTGCATTACACATGACAGCTAGAGACTCAATGAAAACGAATGTGGCCTTTGTTGTCTTTTCCTAGTGCAACCTTGCATGTGGGCAGGGAGAGTGGGGGAGGGTTGCCATTTCATGTGTGGTGAGGTGGCGATGGGAATGGATGAAGGCAGCAAGTATGAATATGTACATGTTTATACATGCATATGTCTGTGTAACTATATGTATGTATAAATTGAAACATATAGGCATGTATATGTGCATGTGTGGGCATTTATGTATGTACATGTGTATGTGGGTGGGTTGGGCCATCCTTTCATCTGCTTCCTTGCACTACCTCGCTAACACAGAAGACAGTAAATAAGTATAATATATATAGTAAATGAATATATATCTATATACATATTCATTATTCTTTGTTGCTGTCTCCAGCGTTAGCGAGGTAGCACAAGAAAACAGATGAAAGAATGGCCCAACCCACCCACATACACACGTATATATATAAACGTCTACACACACACATATACATACCTATACATTTCAACGTATATATATATATATATATATATATATATATATATATATATATATATATATATATATATATATATATATATATATTTTTTTTTTTTTTTTTTAAACTATTCGCCATTTCCCGCGTTAGCAAGGTAGGGTTAAGAACAGAGGACTGGGCCTTTTTTGGAATATCCTCACCTGGCCCCCCTCTGTTCCTTCTTTTGGAAAAAAAAAAAAAAAAAAAAAAAAAAAAAACGAGAGGGGAGGATTTCCAGCCCCCTGCTCCCTCCCCTTTTAGTCGCCTTCTACGACACGCAGGGAATACGTGGGAAGTATTCTTAATCCCCTATCCCCAGGGATAATATATATATTTTTTTTTATACTTTGTCGCTGTCTCCCGCGTTTGCGAGGTAGCGCAAGGAAACAGACGAAAGAAATGGCCCAACCCCCCCCATACACATGTATATACATACGTCCACACACGCAAATATACATACCTACACAGCTTTCCATGGTTTACCCCAGACACTTCACATGCCTTGATTCAATCCACTGACAGCACATCAACCCCGGTATACCACATCGCTCCAATTCACTCTATTCCTTGCCCTCCTTTCACCCTCCTGCATGTTCAGGCCCTGATCACACAAAATATTTTTCACTCCATCTTTCCACCTCCAATTTGGTCTCCCTCTTCTCCTCGTTCCCTCCACCTCCGACACATATATCCTCTTGGTCAATCTTTCCTCACTCATTCTCTCCATGTGCCCAAACCACCTCAAAACACCCTCTTCTGCTCTCTCAACCACGCTCTTTTTATTTCCACACATCTCTCTTACCCTTACGTTACTTACTCGATCAAACCACCTCACACCACACATTGTCCTCAAACATCTCATTTCCAGCACATCCATCCTCCTGCGCACAACTCTATCCATAGCCCACGCCTCGCAACCATACAACATTGTTGGAACCACTATTCCTTCAAACATACCCATTTTTGCTTTCTGAGATAATGTTCTCGACTTCCACACATTCTTCAAGGCCCCCAGAATTTTCGCCCCCTCCCCCACCCTATGATCCACTTCCGCTTCCATGGTTCCATCCGCTGCCAGATTCACTCCCAGATATCTAAAACACTTAACTTCCTCCAGTTTTTCTCCATTCAAACTCACCTCCCAATTGACTTGACCCTCAACCCTACTGTACCTAATAACCTTGCTCTTATTCACATTTACTCTTAACTTTCTTCTTCCACACACTTTACCAAACTCAGTCACCAGCTTCTGCAGTTTCTCACATGAATCAGCCACCAGCGCTGTATCATCAGCGAACAACAACTGACTCACTTCCCAAGCTCTCTCATCCCCAACAGACTTCATACTTGCCAATCTTTTCAAAACTCTTGCATTTACCTCCCTAACAACCCCATCCATAAACAAATTAACAACCATGGAGACATCACACACCCCTGCCGCAAACCTACATTCACTGAGAACCAATCACTTTCCTCTCTTCCTACACGTACACATGCCTTACATCCTCGATAAAAACTTTTCACTGCTTCTAACAACTTTCCTCCTACACCATATATTCTTAATACCTTCCACAGAGCATCTCTATCAACTCTATCATATGCCTTCTCCAGATCCATAAATGCTACATGCAAATCCATATGCTTTTCTAAGTATTTCTCACATACATTCTTCAAAGCAAACACCTGATCCACACATCCTCTACCACTTCTGAAACCACACTGCTCTTCCCCAATCTGATGCTTTGTACATGCCTTCACCCTCTCAATCAATACCCTCCCATATAATTTACCAGGAATACTCAACAAACTTATACCTCTGTAATTTGAGCACTCACTCTTATCCCCTTTGCCTTTGTACAATGGCACTATGCACGCATTCCGCCAATCCTCAGGCACCTCACCATGAGTCATACATACATTAAATAACCTTACCAACCAGTCAACAATACAGTCACCCCCTTTTTTAATAAATTCTACTGCAATACCATCCAAACCTGCTGCCTTGCCGGCTTTCATCTTCCGCAAAGCTTTCACTACCTCTTCTCTGTTTACCAAATCATATATATATATTTTTTTTTTTTTTTTTTTTTTTTTTTATACTTTGTCGCTGTCTCCCGCGTTTGCGAGGTAGCGCGAGGAAACAGACGAAAGAAATGGCCCAACCCCCATACACACGTACATACACACGTCCACACACGCAAATATACATACCTACACAGCTTTCCATGGTTTACCCCAGACGCTTCACATGCCTTGATTCAATCCACTGACAGCACGTCAACCCCTGTATACCACATCGCTCCAATTCACTCTATTCCTTGCCCTCCTTTCACCCTCCTGCATGTTCAGGCCCCGATCACACAAAATCTTTTTCACTCCATCTTTCCACCTCCAATTTGGTCTCCCTCTTCTCCTCGTTCCCTCCACCTCCGACACATATATCCTCTTGGTCAATCTTTCCTCACTCATTCTCTCCATGTGCCCAAACCATTTCAAAACACCCTCTTCTGCTCTCTCAACCACGCTCTTTTTATTTCCACACATCTCTCTTACCCTTACGTTACTTACTCGATCAAACCACCTCACACCACACATTGTCCTCAAACATCTCATTTCCAGCACATCCATCCTCCTGCGCACAACTCTATCCATAGCCCACGCCTCGTAACCATACAACATTGTTGGAACCACTATTCCTTCAAACATACCCATTTTTGCTTTCCGAGATAATGTTCTCGACTTCCACACATTTTTCAAGGCTCCCAAAATTTTCGCCCCCTCCCCCACCCTATGATCCACTTCCGCTTCCATGGTTCCATCCGCTGACAGATCCACTCCCAGATATCTAAAACACTTCACTTCCTCCAGTTTTTCTCCATTCAAACTCACCTCCCAATTGACTTGACCCTCAACCCCACTGTACCTAATAACCTTGCTCTTATTCACATTTACTCTTAACTTTCTTCTTCCACACACTTTACCAAACTCAGTCACCAGCTTCTGCAGTTTCTCACATGAATCAGCCACCAGCGCTGTATCATCAGCGAACAACAACTGACTCACTTCCCAAGCTCTCTCATCCCCAACAGACTTCATACTTGCCCCTCTTTCCAGGACTCTTGCATTTACCTCCCTAACAACCCCATCCATAAACAAATTAAACAACCATGGAGACATCACACACCCCTGCCGCAAACCTACATTCACTGAGAACCAATCACTTTCCTCTCTTCCTACACGTACACATGCCTTACATCCTCGATAAAAACTTTTCACTGCTTCTAACAACTTGCCTCCCACACCATATATTCTTAATACCTTCCACAGAGCATCTCTATCAACTGTATCATATGCCTTCTCCAGATCCATAAATGCTACATACAAATCCATTTGCTTTTCTAAGTATTTCTCACATACATTCTTCAAAGCAAACACCTGATCCACACATCCTCTACCACTTCTGAAACCGCACTGCTCTTCCCCAATCTGATGCTCTGTACATGCCTTCACCCTCTCAATCAATACCCTCCCATATAGTTTACCAGGAATACTCAACAAACTTATACCTCTGTAATTTGAGCACTCACTCTTATCCCCTTTGCCTTTGTACAATGGCACTATGCACGCATTCCGCCAATCCTCAGGCACCTCACCATGAGTCATACATACATTAAATAACCTTACCAACCAGTCAACAATACAGTCACCCCCTTTTTTAATAAATTCCACTGCAATACCATCCAAACCTGCTGCCTTGCCGGCTTTCATCTTCCGCAAAGCTTTTACTACCTCTTCTCTGTTTACCAAATCCTTTTCCCTAACCCTCTCACTTTGCACACCACCTCGACCAAAACACCCTATATCTGCCACTCTGTCATCAGACACATTCAACAAACCTTCAAAATACTCATTCCATCTCCTTCTCACATCACCACTACTTGTTATCACCTCCCCATTTACGCCCTTCACTGAAGTTCCCATTTGCTCCCTTGTCTTACGCACCCTATTTACCTCCTTCCAGAACATCTTTTTATTCTCCCTAAAATTTACTGATAGTCTCTCACCCCAACTCTCATTTGCCCTTTTTTTCACCTCTTGCACCTTTCTCTTGACCTTCTGTCTCTTTCTTTTATACTTCTCCCACTCAATTGCATTTTTTCCCTGCAAAAATCGTCCAAATGCCTCTCTCTTCTCTTTCACTAATACTCTTACTTCTTCATCCCACCACTCACTACCCTTTCTAAACAGCCCACCTCCCACTCTTCTCATGCCACAAGCATCTTTTGCGCAATCCATCACTGATTCCCTAAATACATCCCATTCCTCCCCCACTCCCCTTACTTCCATTGTTCTCACCTTTTTCCATTCTGTACACAGTCTCTCCTGGTACTTCCCCACACAGGTCTCCTTCCCAAGCTCACTTACTCTCACCACCTTCTTCACCCCAACATTCACTCCTCTTTTCTGAAAACCCATACTAATCTTCACCTTAGCCTCCACAAGATAATGATCAGACATCCCTCCAGTTGCACCTCTCAGCACATTAACATCCAAAAGTCTCTCTTTCGCACGCCTGTCAATTAACACGTAATCCAATAACGCTCTCTGGCCATCTCTCCTGCTTACATAAGTATACTTATGTATATCTCGCTTTTTAAACCAGGTATTCCCAATCATCAGTCCTTTTTCAGCACATAAATCTACAAGCTCTTCACCATTTCCATTTATATATATATTTATATATATATATATATATATATATATATATATATATATATATATATATATATATATATATATATATATACAGACATATACATATATACACATGTACATAATTCATACTTGCTGCCTTTATTTGTTCCTATCGCCACCATGCCACATATGAAATGACACCCCCCTCCACCCACACACACGTGCGAGGTAGCACTAAAAAAAGACAACAAAGGCCATATTCATTCACACTCAGTCTCTAGTTGTCATGTATAATGCACCGACACCACAGCTCCCTTCCACATCCAAGCCCCACAAAACTTTACATGGTTTACCCCAGATGCTTCAAATGCCCTGGTTCAATCCACTGACAGCACATCAACTCCGGTATACCACATCATTCCAATTCACTCTATTCCTTGCACACCTTTCACCCTCCGGCATGTTCAGGCCCCGATTGCTTAAAAATCTTTCTCACTCCATCCTTTCACCTCCAGTTTGGTCTCCCACTTCTCTTCGTTCCCTTCACCTCTGACACATACATCCTCTCTGTCAATCTTTCCTCACTCATTCTCTCCATGTGACCAAACCATTTCAAAACACCCCCTTCTGCTCTCTCAACCACACTCTTTATATTACCACACATCTCTCTTAACCTTTCATTACTTACTCGGTCAAACCACCTCACACCAAATAGTGTCCTCAAACATCTCATCATATAAAGGGGAAGACTGGTTTGGGAATGTCTTGGGAGTAAAGTCAGGGGTTAGTGAGAGGACAAGGGCAACGGAAGGAGTAGCACTACTCCTGAAACAGGAGTGGTGGGAGTATGTGATAGAGTGTAAGAATGTAAACTCTAGATTGATACAGGTGAAACTGGAAGTGGATGGAGAGAGATGGGTGATTATTGGTGCATATGCACCTGGGCATGAGAAGAAAGATTATGAGAGGCAAGTGTTTTGGGAGCAGCTGAGTGAGTGTGTTAGTAGTTTTGATGCACGAGACCGGGTTATAGTGATGGATGATTTGAATGCAAAGGTGAATAATGTGGCAGTTGAGGGAATAATTGGTATACTTGGGGTGTTCAGTGTTGTAAATGGAAATGGTGAAGAGCTTGTAGATTTATGTGCTGAAAAAGGACTGGTAATTGGGAATACCTGGTTTAAAAAGAGATATAAATAGGTATACATATATAAGTAGGAGAGATGGACAGAGAGTAATTGACAGGTGAAAGAGAGACTTACTTTTGGACGTTAAGGTGCTGAGAGGTGCAACTGGGGGATGTCTGAAGATATGTAGAGGTTTTCAGAAAAGAAGAGAGAATGTTGGGGTGAAGATCGTGGTGAGAGTAAGTGAGTTTGGGAAGGAGACTTGTGTGAGGAAGTACCAGGAGAGAATGAGTATAGAATGGAAAAAGGTGAGAACAAAGGACGTAAGGGGAGTGGGGGAGGAATGGAATGCATTCAGGGAAGCAGTGATGGCTTGCGCAAAAGATGCTTGTGGCATGAAAAGCGTGGGAGGTGGGTTGATTAGAAAGGGTAGTGAGTGGTGGGATGAAGATGTAAGATTATTAGTGAAAGAGAAGAGAGAGGCATTTGGACGAATTTTGCAGGGAAATAATGCAAATGACTGAGAGATGTATCAAAGAAAGAGGCAGGATGTCAAGAGAAAGGAGCAAGAGGTGAAAAAGAGGGCAAATGAGAGTTGGGGAGAGAGAGTATCATTAAATTTTAGGGAGAATAAGATGTTTTGGAAGGAGGTAAATAAAGTGCGTAAGACAAGGGAACAAATGGGAACTTCAGTGATGGGGGCTAATGGGGAGGTGATAACAAGTAGTGGTGATGTGAGAAGGAGATGGAGTGAGTATTTTGAAGGTTTGTTGAATGTGTTTGATGATAGAGTGGCAGATATAGGGTGTTTCGGTTGAGGTGGTGTGCAAAGTAAGAGGGTTAGGGAAAATGATTTAGTAAACAGAGAAGACGTAGAAAAAGCTTTACGGAAGATGAAACCCAGCAAGGCAGCCAGTTTGGGTGGTATTGCAGTCGAATTTATAAAAAAAGGAGGAGACTGTATTGTTGACTGGTTGGTAAGGTTATTTGATGTATGTATGACTCATGGGGAGGTGCCTGAGGATTGGAGGAATACTTGAATAGTGCCATTGTACAAAGGCAAAGGGGATAAAAGTGAATGCTCAAATTACAGAGGTATAAGTTTGTTGAGTATTACTGGGAAATTATATGGGAGGGTATTGATTGAGACGGGTGAAGGGATGTACAGAGCATCAGATTGGGGAAGTGTAGTGTGGTTTCAGAAGTGGTAGAGGATGTGTGGATCAGGTGTTTGCTTTGAAGAATGTATGTGAGAAATACTTAGAAAAGCAAATGGATTTGTATTTAGCATTCATGGATCTGGAGAAGGCATATGATAGAGTTGATAGAGATGTTCTGTGGAAGGTATTAAGAATATATGGTGTGGAGGCAAGTTGTTAGAAGCAGTGAAAAGTCTTTATCGAGGATGTAAGGCATGTGTACGTGTAGGAAGAGAGGAAAGTGATTGGTTCTCAGTGAATGTAGGTTTGCGGCAGGGTGTGTGATGTCTCCATGGTTGTTTAATTTGTTTACGGATGGGGTTGTTAGGGAGGTGAATGCAAGAGTTTTGGAAAGAGGGGCAAGTATGCAGTCTGTTGTGGATGAGAGAGCTTGGGAAGTGAGTCAGTTGTTGTTCGATGATGATACAGTGCTTGTGGCTGATTCATGTAAGAAATTGCAGAAGCTGGTGACTGAGTTTGGTAAAGTGTGTGAAAGAGTAAATGCGAATAAGTAAATGCTGAGAGTAAATGCGAATAAGAGCAAGATTATTAGGTGCATTAGGGTAAGTTGGGAGGTAAGCTTGAATGGAGAAAAACTAAAGGAAGTGAAGTGCTTTAGATATCTGGGAGTGGATTTGGCAACAGATGGAACCAAGGAAGCGGAAGTGAATCATAGGGTGGGGGAGGGGGCAAAAGTTTTGGGAGCCTTGAAGAATGTGTGGAAGTCTAGAACATTATCTCAGAAAGCAAAAATGGGTATGTTTGAAGGAATAGTGGTTCCAACAATGTTATGTGGTTGCGAGGCGTGGGCTATAGATAGAGTTGTGCAGAGGAGGGTGGATGTGCTGGAAATGAGATGTTTGAGGACATGTGGTGTGAGGTGGTTTGATTGAGAAAGTAATAATAGGGTAAGAGAGATGTGTGGTAATAAAAAGAGTGTGGTTGAGAGAGCAGAAGAGGGTGTTTTGAAATGGTTTGGTCACATGGAGAGAATGAGTGAGGAAAGATTGACAAAGAGGATATATGTGTCAGAGGTGGAGGGAATGAGAAGTGGGAGACAAAATTGGAGGTGGAAAGAAAGAGTGAAAAAGACCAGGGCCTGAACATGCAGGAGGGTGAAAGGTGTGCAAGGAATATAGTGAATTGGAACCATGTGGTAAACAGGGGTCGACATGCTGTCAATGGATTGAACCACGGCGTGTGAAGTGTCTGGGGTAAACCATGGAAAGTTCTGTGGAGCCTGGATGTGTAAAGGGAGAAAGCTGTGGTTTCAGTGCATTATACATGACAGCTAGAGACTGAGCGTGAATGAATGTGACCTTTGTTGTCTTTTCCTAGCACTACCTCACGCATATGCGAGGGGAGGGGGTTGTCATGTGTGGCGGGGTGGCGATGGGAATGAAAATACTCACTCCATCTCCCTCTCACTTCACCACTACTTGTTATTACCTCCCCATTTGCCCCCTTCACCAATGATCCCATTTGTTTTCTTGTCTTATGCACTTTATTTACTTCCTTCCAAAACATCTTTTTATTCTCCCTAAAGTTTCACCTTTATTTTTTATCTTTATTATACTAAATTGCTGTTTACTGCATCAGTGAGGAAGCACCAGAAAACAGAAAAAGAATGGCCCATCCACTCATTAACACATATACATACATAAACACCCATGCCCGCACATAAACATGCATATACATAGCTACATATACATACATATACGGACACAGACATCTACATATATAAACAGGTACATATTCATACTTGCTTGCCTTCATCCATTCCTGCTGCAACCTACCCACACAGGAAATAATGTTGCTAACCCCCCACTTCAGTCAGGTAGTGCCAGGAAGACAGACGAAGAAGTCCCCAAAGACCTTTCCAGGGTTTACCCTAAATCCTTTACATGCTCTGGTTCAGTTCACTGACAGCATGTCGACACCAGTAAAACACATTGTTCCAATTCACTCTATTCCTTGCATGCCTCTCACCTATCCTGTAATTTCATGCCCCGATCACTCAAAATCTTTTTCACTCTATCCTTCTTCCTCCAATTTGGTCTCCCACTTCTTGATCCCTTCACCTCTGACATATATATCCTCCTTGTAACTTTGTCAATCTTTCCTCACACATTCTGTCTATATGTCCAAACCATTTCAACACACCCTCTTCTGCTCTCTCAACCACACTCTTTTTATTTCCACACCTCTCTTACCCTTTCATTACTTACTCAATCAAACCACCTCACACCACATACTGTCCTCAAACATTTCATTTCCAATAAATCCACCCTCCTCCGTACAACCCCATCTACAGCCCATGCCTCACAACCATATAACATTGTTGGAACTACTATTCCTTCAAACATACCCATTTTTGCTCTCTATGATAACATTCCTCCTTCTACACATCCTTCATCACTCACAGAAACTTTGCCCCCTCCTCCACCCTGTGACTCCCTTCTACTTCTATGGTTTCATCCACTGCTGAGTCCACCCCCAAATGTCTAAAACAATTCCTGCAATTTTTCTCCATTCAAACTTATTATATATATATATATATATATATATATATATATATATATATATATATATATATATATATCTTTTTTTTTTTTTTGCTTTGTCACTGTCTCCCGCGTTTACGAGGTAGCGCAAGGAAACAGACGAAAGAAATGGCCCAACCCACCCCCATACACATGTATATACATACGTCCACACACGCAAATATACATACCTACACAGCTTTCCATGGTTTACCCCAGACGCTTCACATGGATTTGTATGTAGCATTTATGGATCTGGAGAAGGCATATGATACAGTTGATAGAGATGCTCTGTGGAAGGTATTAAGAATATATGGTGTGGGAGGCAAGTTGTTAGAAGCAGTGAAAAGTCTTTATCGAGGATGTAAGGCATGTGTACGTGTAGGAAGAGAGGAAAGTGATTGGTTCTCAGTGAATGTAGGTTTGCGGCAGGGGTGTGTGATGTCTCCATGGTTGTTTAATTTGTTTACGGATGGGGTTGTTAGGGAGGTGAATGCAAGAGTTTTGGAAAGAGGGGCAAGTATGAAGTCTGTTGGGGATGAGAGAGCTTGGGAAGTGAGTCAGTTGTTGTTCGCTGATGATACAGCGCTGGTGGCTGATTCATGTGAGAAACTGCAGAAGCTGGTGACTGAGTTTGGTAAAGTGTGTGAAAGAAGAAAGTTAAGAGTAAATGTGAATAAGAGCAAGGTAATTAGGTACAGTAGGGTTGAGGGTCAAGTCAATTGGGAGGTAAGTTTGAATGGAGAAAAACTGGAGGAAGTAAAGTGTTTTAGATATCTGGGAGTGGATCTGGCAGCAGATGGAACCATGGAAGCGGAAGTGGATCATAGGGTGGGGGAGGGGGCGAAAATCCTGGGAGTCTTGAAGAATGTGTGGAAGTCGAGAACATTATCTCGGAAAGCAAAAATGGGTATGTTTGAAGGAATAGTGGTTCCAACAATGTTGTATGGTTGCGAGGCGTGGGCTATGGATAGAGTTCTGCGCAGGAGGATGGATGTGCTGGAAATGAGATGTTTGAGGACAATGTGTGGTGTGAGGTGGTTTGATCGAGTAAGTAACGTAAGGGTAAGAGAGATGTGTGGAAATAAAAAGAGCGTGGTTGAGAGAGCAGAAGAGGGTGTTTTGAAATGGTTTGGGCACATGGAGAGAATGAGTGAGGAAAGATTGACCAAGAGGATATATGTGTCGGAGGTGGAGGGAACGAGGAGAAGTGGGAGACCAAATTGGAGGTGGAAAGATGGAGTGAAAAAGATTTTGTGTGATCGGGGCCTGAACATGCAGGAGGGTGAAAGGAGGGCAAGGAGTAGAGTGAATTGGATCGATGTGGTATACCGGGGTTGACGTGCTGTCAGTGGATTGAATCAGGGCATGTGAAGCGTCTGGGGTAAACCATGGAAAGCTGTGTAGGTATGTATATTTGCGTGCGTGGACGTATGTATATACATGTGTATGGGGGTGGGTTGGGCCATTTCTTTCGTCTGTTTCCTTGCACTACCTAGCAAATGCGGGAGACAGCGACAAATCAAAAAAAAAAAAATATATATATTTATCTATTTATTTTGCTTTGTCGCTGTCTCCCATGTTAGCGAGGTACCGCAAGGAAACAGACGAAAGAATGGCCCAACCCGCCCACATACACATGTATATACATAAACGTCCACACACGCAAATATACATGCCTATACATCTCAATGTACACATATATATACACACACAGACATATACATATATACACATGCACATAATTCATACTGTCTGCCTTTATTTGTTCCCATCGCCACCTCGCCACACCTTGGAATAACATCCCCCTCCCCCCTCATGTGTGCGACGTAGTGCTAGGAAAGACACCAAAGGCCCCATTCGTTCACACTCATCTCTAGATGTCATGTAATAATGCACCAAAACCACAGCTCCGTTTCAATCTCCAGGCCCCACACACTTTCAATGGTTTACCCAAGACGCTTCACATGCCCTGATTCAATCCACTGATAGCACGTCAACCCCGGTATACCACATCGTTCCAATTCACTCTATTCCTTGCACGCCTTTCACCCTCCTGCATGTTCAGGCCCCGATCACTCAAAATCTTTTTCACTCCATCTTTCCACCTCCAATTTGGTCTCCCACTTCTCCTCGTTCCCTCCACCTCCGACACATATATCCTCTTGGTCAATCTTTCCTCACTCATTCTCTCCATGTGCCCAAACCATTTCAAAACACCCTCTTCTGCTCTCACAACCACGCTCTTTTTATTTCCACACATCTCTCTCTTACCCTTACGTTACTTACTCGATCGAACCACCTCACACCACACATTGTCCTCAAACATCTCATTTCCAGCACATCCATCCTCCTGCGCACAACTTTATCCACAGCCCACGCCTCGCAACTATACAACATTGTTGGAACCACTATTCCTTCAAACATACCCATTTTTGCTTTCCGAGATAATGTTCTCGACTTCCACACATTCTTCAAGGCTCCCAGGATTTTCGCCCCCTCCCGAACCCTATGATCCACTTCCGCTTCCATGGTTCCATCTGCTGCCAGATCCACTCCCAGATATCTAAAACACTTTACTTCCTCCAGTTTTTCTCCATTCAAACTTACCTCCCAATTGACTTGACCCTCAACCCTACTGTACCTAATTACCTTGCTCTTATTCACATTTACTCTTAACTTTCTTCTTTCACACACTTTACCAAACTCAGTCACCAGCTTCTGCAGTTTCTCACATGAATCAGCCGCCAGCGCTGTATCATCAGCGAACAACAACTGACTCACTTCCCAAGCTCTCTCATCCCCAACAGACTTCATACTTGCCCCTCTTTCCAAAACTCTTGCATTTACCTCCCTAACAACCCCATCCATAAACAAAATAAACAACCATGGAGACATCACACACCCCTGCCGCAAACCTACATTCACTGAGAACCAATCACTTTCCTCTCTTCCTACACGTACACATGCCTTACATCCTCTATAAAAACTTTTCACTGCTTCTAACAACTTGCCTCCCATACCATATATTCTTAATAACTTCCACAGAGCATCTCTATCAACTCTATCATATGCCTTCTCCAGATCCATAAATGCTACATACAAATCCATTTGTTTTTCTAAGTGTTTCTCACATACATTCTTCAAAGCAAACACCTGATCCACACATCCTCTACCACTTCTGAAACCACACTGCTCTTTCCCAGTCTCATGCTCTGTACATGCCTTCACCCTCTCAATCAATACCCTCCCATATAATTTACCAGGAATACTCAACAAACTTATACCTCTGTAATTTGAGCACTCACTCTTATCCCCTTTGCCTTTGTACAATGGCACTATGCACGCATTCCGCCAATCCTCAGGCACCTCACCATGAGTCATACATACATTAAATAACCTTACCAACCAGTCAATAATACAGTCACCACCTTTTTTAATAAATTCCACTGCAATACCATCCAAACCTGCTGATTTGCCGGCTTTCATCTTCCACAAAGCTTTTACTACCTCTTCTCTGTTTACCAAATCATTTTCCCTAACCCTCTCACTTTGCACACCACCTCGACCAAAACACCCTATATCTGCCACTCTATCATCAAACACATTCAACAAACCTTCAAAATACTCACTCCATCTCCTTCTCACATAACCACTACTTGTTATCTCCTCCCCATTTGCGCCCTTCACTGAAGTTCCCATTTGCTCCCTTGTCTTACGTACTTTATTTACCTCCTTCCAGAACATCTCTTTATTCTCCCTAAAATTTAATGATACTCTCTCACCCCAACTCTCATTTGCCCTCTTTTTCACCTCTTGCACCTTTCTCTTGACCTCCTGTCTCTTTCTTTTATACATCTCCCACTCAATTTCATTTTTTCCCTGCAAAAATCGTCCAAATGCCTTTTCCATAGCCAGAGGTTGAACCATCATGTGACATTCATTTTTTCACTTCATTTCAAGCTAGAAGTTTCAGAATTCTAAATTGCTTCTTACATTTTTCATATGTATATATATGTATATGTGTGTGTGTGTGTGTGTGTGTGTGTGTATGTGCATATGTATGTGTATGTATGTGTATATGTGTATATATATATATATATATATATATATATATATATATATATATATATATATATATATATATATATATATATATATACTATCCCTGGGGATAGGGGTGAAAGAATACTTCCCACGCATTCCTCGCGTGTCGTAGAAGGTGACTAGAGGGGACGGGAGCGGGGGGGCCAGAAATCCTCCCCTCCTTATATTTTTTATCTTTCTAAAATGGGACACAGAAGAAGGAGTCACGCGGGGAGTGCTCATCCTCCTCGAAGGCTCAGACTGGGGTGTCTAAATGTGTGTGGATGTAACCAAGATGTGAAAAAAGGAGAGATAGGTAGTATGTTTGAGGAAAGGAACCTGGATGTTTTGGCTCCGAGTGAAACGAAGCTCAAGGGTAAAGGGGAAGAGTGGTTTGGGAATGTCTTGGGAGTAAAGTCAGGGGTTAGTGAGAGGACAAGAGCAAGGAAGGAGTAGCAGTACTCCTGAAACAGGAGTTGTGGGCGTATGTGATAGAATGTAAGAAAGTAAATTCTCGATTAATATGGGTAAAACTGAAAGTTGATGGAGAGAGATGGGTGATTATTGGTGCATATGTACCTGGGCATGAAAAGAAAGATCATGAGAGGCAAGTGTTTTGGGAGCAGCTGAATGAGTGTGGTAGTGGTTTTGATGCACAAGACCAGGTTATAGTGATGGGTGACTTGAATGCAAAGGTGAGTAATGTGGCAGTTGAGGGAATAATTGGTATATATGGGGTGTTCAGTGTTGTAAATGGAAATGGTGAAGAGCTTGTAGATTTATGTGCTGAAAAAGGACTGGTGATTGGGAATACCTGGTTTAAAAAGTGAGATATACATAAGTATACATATGTAAGTAGGAGAGATGGCCAGAGAGCATTATTGGATTACGTGTTAATTGACAGGCGTGCGAAAGAGAGACTTTTGGATGTTAATGTGCTGAGAGGTGCAACTGGAGGGATGTCTGATCATTATCTTGTGGAGGCTAAGGTGAAGATTAGTATGGGTTTTCAGAAAAGAGGAGTGAATGTTGGGGTGAAGAAGGTGGTGAGAGTAAGTGAGCTTGGGAAGGAGACCTGTGTGGGGAAGTACCAGGAGAGACTGTGTACAGAATGGAAAAAGGTGAGAACAATGGAAGTAAGGGGAGTGGGGGAGGAATGGGATGTATTTAGGGAATCAGTGATGGATTGCGCAAAAGATGCTTGTGACATGAGAAGAGTGGGAGGTGGGCTGTTTAGAAAGGGTAGTGAGTGGTGGGATGAAGAAGTAAGAGTATTAGTGAAAGAGAAGAGAGAGGCATTTGGACGATTTTTGCAGGGAAAAAATGCAATTGAGTGGGAGAAGTATAAAAGAAAGAGACAGGAGGTCAAGAGAAAGGTGCAAGAGGTGAAAAAAAAAGGGCAAATGAGAGTTGGGGTGAGAGACTATCAGTAAATTTTAGGGAGAATAAAAAGATGTTCTGGAAGGAGGTAAATAGGGTGTGTAAGACAAGGGAGCAAATGGGAACTTCAGTGAAGGGCGTAAATGGGGAGGTGATAACAAGTAGTGGTGATGTGAGAAGGAGATGGAATGAGTATTTTGAAGGTTTGTTGAATGTGTCTGATGACAGAGTGGCAGATATAGGGTGTTTTGGTCGAGGTGGTGTGCAAAGTGAGAGGGTTAGGGAAAATGATTTGGTAAACAGAGAAGAGGTAGTAAAAGCTTTGCGGAAGATGAAAGCCGGCAAGGCAGCAGGTTTGGATGGTATTGCAGTGGAATTTATTAAAAAAGGGGGTGACTGTATTGTTGACTGGTTGGTAAGGTTATTTAATGTATGTATGACTCATGGTGAGGTGCCTGAGGATTGGCGGAATGCGTGCATAGTGCCATTGTACAAAGGCAAAGGGGATAAGAGTGAGTGCTCAAATTACAGAGGTATAAGTTTGTTGAGTATTCCTGGTAAATTATATGGGAGGGTATTGATTGAGAGGGTGAAGGCATGTACAGAGCATCAGATTGGGGAAGAGCAGTGCGGTTTCAGAAGTGGTAGAGGATGTGTGGATCAGGTGTTTGCTTTGAAGAATGTATGTGAGAAATACTTAGAAAAGCAAATGGATTTGTATGTAGCATTTATGGATCTGGAGAAGGCATATGATAGAGTTGATAGAGATGCTCTGTGGAAGGTATTAAGAATATATGGTGTGGGAGGCAAGTTGTTAGAAGCAGTGAAAAGTTTTTATCGAGGATGTAAGGCATGTGTACGTGTAGGAAGAGAGGAAAGTGATTGGTTCTCAGTGAATGTAGGTTTGCGGCAGGGGTGTGTGATGTCTCCATGGTTGTTTAATTTGTTTATGGATGGGGTTGTTAGGGAGGTAAATGCAAGAGTCCTGGAAAGAGGGGCAAGTATGAAGTCTGTTGGGGATGAGAAAGCTTGGGAAGTGAGTCAGTTGTTGTTCGCTGATGATACAGCGCTGGTGGCTGATTCATGTGAGAAACTGCAGAAGCTGGTGACTGAGTTTGGTAAAGTGTGTGGAAGAAGAAAGTTAAGAGTAAATGTGAATAAGAGCAAGGTTATTAGGTACAGTAGGGTTGAGGGTCAAGTCAATTGGGAGGTGAGTTTGAATGGAGAAAAACTGGAGGAAGTGAAGTGTTTTAGATATCTGGGAGTTGATCTGTCAGCGGATGGAACCATGGAAGCGGAAGTGGATCATAGGGTGGGGGAGGGGGCGAAAATTTTGGGAGCCTTGAAAAATGTGTGGAAGTCAAGAACATTATCTCGGAAAGCAAAAATGGGTATGTTTGAAGGAATAGTGGTTCCAACAATGTTGTATGGTTGCGAGGCGTGGGCTATGGATAGAGTTGTGCGCAGGAGGATGGATGTGCTGGAAATGAGATGTTTGAGGACAATGTGTGGTGTGAGGTGGTTTGATCGAGTAAGTAACGTAAGGGTAAGAGAGATGTGTGGAAATAAAAAGAGCGTGGTTGAGAGAGCAGAAGAGGGTGTTTTAAAATGGTTTGGGCACATGGAGAGAATGAGTGAGGAAAGATTGACCAAGAGGATATATGTGTCGGAGGTGGAGGGAACGAGGAGAAGAGGGAGACCAAATTGGAGGTGGAAAGATGGAGTGAAAAAGATTTTGTGTGATCGGGGCCTGAACATGCAGGAGGGTGAAAGGAGGGCAAGGAATAGAGTGAATTGGAGCGATGTGGTATACCGGGGTTGACGTGCTGTCAGTGGATTGAATCAAGGCATGTGAAGCGTCTGGGGTAAACCATGGAAAGCTGTGTAGGTATGTATATTTGCGTGTGTGGACGTGTGTATGTACATGTGTATGGGGGGGGGGTTGGGCCATTTCTTTCGTCTGTTTCCTTGCGCTACCTCGCAGACGCGGGAGACAGCGACAGAGTATAAAAAAAAAAAAAATATATACTATCCCTGGGGATAGGGGTGAAAGAATACTTCCCACGCATTCCTCGCGTGTCGTAGAAGGTGACTAGAGGGGACGGGAGCGGGGGGGCCAGAAATCCTCCCCTCCTTATATTTCTTATCTTTCTAAAATGGGACACAGAAGAAGGAGTCACGCGGGGAGTGCTCATCCTCCTCAAAGGCTCAGACTGGGGTGTCTAAATGTGTGTGGATGTAACCAAGATGTGAAAAAAGGAGAGATAGGTAGTATGTTTGAGGAAAGGAACCTGGATGTTTTGGCTCTGAGTGAAACGAAGCTCAAGGGTAAAGGGGAAGAGTGGTTTGGGAATGTCTTGGGAGTAAAGTCAGGGGTTAGTGAGAGGACAAGAGCAAGGAAGGAGTAGCAGTACTCCTGAAACAGGAGTTGTGGGCGTATGTGATAGAATGTAAGAAAGTAAATTCTCGATTAATATGGGTAAAACTGAAAGTTGATGGTGAGAGATGGATGATTATTGGTGCATATGTACCTGGGCATGAAAAGAAAGATCATGAGAGGCAAGTGTTTTGGGAGCAGCTGAATGAGTGTGGTAGTGGTTTTGATGCAGAAGACCAGGTTATAGTGATGGGTGACTTGAATGCAAAGGTGAGTAATGTGGCAGTTGAGGGAATAATTGGTATATATGGGGTGTTCAGTGTTGTAAATGGAAATGGTGAAGAGCTTGTAGATTTATGTGCTGAAAAAGGACTGGTGATTGGGAATACCTGGTTTAAAAAGAGAGATATACATAAGTATACATATGTAAGTAGGAGAGATGGCCAGAGAGCGTTATTGGATTACGTGTTAATTGACAGGCACGCGAAAGAGAGACTTTTGGATGTTAATGTGCTGAGAGGTGCAACTGGAGGGATGTCTGATCATTATCTTGTGGAGGCTAAGGTGAAGATTTGTATGGGTTTTCAGAAAAGAAGAGTGAATGTTGGGGTGATGAGGGTGGTGAGAGTAAGTGAGCTTGGGAAGGAGACTTGTGTGAGGAAGTACCAGGAGAGACTGAGTACAGAATGGAAAAAGGTGAGAACAATGGAAGTAAGAGGAGTGGGGGAGGAATGGGATGTATTTAGGGAATCAGTGATGGATTGCGCGAAAGATGCTTGTGGCATCAGAAGAGTGGGAGGTGGGTTGATTAGAAAGGGTAGTGAGTGGTGGGATGAAGAAGTAAGTATATTAGTGAAAGAGAAGAGAGAGGCATTTGGACGATTTTTGCAGGGAAAAAATGCAATTGAGTGGGAGATGTATAAAAGAAAGAGACAGGAGGTCAAGAGAAAGGTGCAGGAGGTGAAAAAGAGGGCAAATGAGAGTTGGGGTGAGAGAGTATCATTAAATTTTAGGGAGAATAAAAAGATGTTTTGGAAGGAGGTAAATAAAGTGCGTAAGACAAGGGAGCAAATGGGAACTTCAGTGAAGGGCGCAAATGGGGAGGTGATAACAAGTAGTGGTGATGTGAGAAGGAGATGGAGTGAGTATTTTGAAGGTTTGTTGAATGTGTTTGATGATGGAGTGGCAGATATAGGGTGTTTTGGTCGAGGTGGTGTGCAAAGTGAGAGGATTAGGGAAAATGATTTGGTAAACAGAGAAGAGGTAGTAAAAGCTTTGCAGAAGATGAAAGCCGGCAAGGCAGCAGGTTTGGATGGTATTGCAGTGGAATTTATTTAAAAAGGGGGTGACTCTATTATTGACTGGTTGGTAAGGTTATTTAATGTATGTATGACTCATGGTGAGGTGCCTGAGGATTGGCGGAATGCGTGCATAGTGCCATTGTACAAAGGCAAAGGGGATAAGAGTGAGTGCTCAAATTACAGAGGTATAAGTTTGTTGAGTATTCCTGGTAAATTATATGGGAGGGTATTGATTGAGAGGGTGAAGGCATGTACAGAGCATCAGATTGGGGAAGAGCAGTGTGGTTTCAGAAGTGGTAGAGGATGTGTGGATCAGGTGTTTGCTTTGAAGAATGTATGTGAGAAATACTTAGAAAAGCAAATGGATTTGTATGTAGCATTTATGGATCTGGAGAAGGCATATGATACAGTTGATAGAGATGCTCTGTGGAAGGTATTAAGAATATATGGTGTGGGAGGCAAGTTGTTAGAAGCAGTGAAAAGTTTTTATAGAGGATGTAAGGCATGTGTACGTGTAGGAAGAGAGGAAAGTGATTGGTTCTCAGTGAATGTAGGTTTGCGGCAGGGGTGTGTGATGTCTCCATGGTTGTTTAATTTGTTTATGGATGGGGTTGTCAGGGAGGTAAATGCAAGAGGTTTGGAAAGAGGGGCAAGTATGAAGTCTGTTGGGGATGAGAGAGCTTGGGAAGTGAGTCAGTTGTTGTTCGCTGATGATGCAGCGCTGGTGGCTGATTCATGTGAGAAACTGCAGAAGCTGGTGACTGAGTTTGGTAAAGTGTGTGAAAGAAGAAAGAGTAAATGTGAATAAGAGCAAGGTTATTAGGTACAGTAGGGTTGAGGGTCAAGTCAATTGGGAGGTAAGTTTGAATGGAGAAAAACTGGAGGAAGTAAAGTGTTTTAGACATCTGGGATTGGATCTGGCAGCGGATGGAACCATGGAAGCGGAAGTGGATCATAGGGTGGGGGAGGGGGCGAAAATCCTGGGAGCCTTGAAGAATGTTTGGAAGTTGAGAACATTATCTCGGAAAGCAAAAATGGGTATGTTTGAAGGAATAGTGGTTCCAACAATGTTGTATGGTTGCGAGGCGTGGGCTATGGATAGAGTTGTGCGCAGGAGGATGGATGTGCTGGAAATGAGATGTTTGAGGACAATGTGTGGTGTGAGGTGGTTTGATCGAGTAAGTAACGTAAGGGTAAGAGAGATGTGTGGAAATAAAAAGAGCGTGGTTGAGAGAGCAGAAGAGGGTGTTTTGAAATGGTTTGGGCACATGGAGAGAATGAGTGAGGAAAGATTGACCAAGAGGATATATGTGTCGGAGGTGGAGGGAACGAGGAGAAGTGGGAGACCAAATTGGAGGTGGAAAGATGGAGTGAAAAAGATTTTGTGTGATCGGGGCCTGAACATGCAGGAGGGTGAAAGGAGGGCAAGGAATAGAGTGAATTGGATCGATGTGGTATACCGGGGTTGACGTGCTGTCAGTGGATTGAATCAGGGCATGTGAAGCGTCTGGGGTAAACCATGGAAAGCTGTGTAGGTATGTATATTTGCGTGTGTGGACGTATGTATATACATGTGTATGGGGGTGGGTTGGGCCATTTCTTTTGTCTGTTTCCTTACGCTACCTCGCAAACGCGAGAGACAGCGACAAAGCAAAAAAAAAACCAAAAAATAAATATATATATATATATATATATATATATATATATATATATATATATATATATCTGATGCTCTGTACATGCCTTCACCCTCTCAATCAATACCCTCCCATATAATTTACCAGGAATACTCAACAAACTTATACCTCTGTAATTTGAGCACTCACTCTTATCCCCTTTGCCTTTGTACAATGGCACTATGCACGCATTCCGCCAATCCTCAGGCACCTCACCATGAGTCATACATACATTAAATAACCTTACCAACCAGTCAACAATACAGCCACCCCCTTTCTTAATAAATTCCACTGCAATACCATCCAAACCTGCTGCCTTGCCGGCTTTCATCTTCCGCAAAGCTTTTACTACCTCTTCTCTGTTTATCAAATCATTTTCCCCAACCCTCTCACTTTGCACACCACCTCGACCAAAACACCCTATATCTGCCACTCTGTCATCAGACACATTCAACAAACCTTCAAAATACTCATTCCATCTCCTTCTCACATCACCGCTACTTGTTATCACCTCCCCATTTACGCCCTTCACTGAAGTTCCCACCTGCTCCCTTGTCTTACGCACCCTATTTACCTCCTTCCAGAACATCTTTTTATTCTCCCTAAAATTTACTGATAGTCTCTCACCCCAACTCTCATTTGCCCTCTTTTTCACCTCTTGCACCTTTCTCTTGACCTCCTGTCTCTTTCTTTTATACTTCTCCCACTCAATTGCATTTTTTCCCTGGAAAGCTGTGTAGGTATGTATATTTGCGTGTCTGGACGTGTGTATGTACATGTGTATGGGGGGGGGGGGGTTGGGCCATTTCTTTCGTCTGTTTCCTTGCGCTACCTCGCAAACGCGGGAGACAGCGACAAAGTATAAAAAAAAAAAAAAAAAAAAAAAAAAAAATATATATATATATATATATATATATACCCCAGATGCTTCGTATGCCCTTGTTCAATCCATTGACAGCATGTCAACCCTGGTATACCATATTGTTCCAATTCACTCTATTCATTGCACACCTTTCACCCTCCTGCATGTTCAGGCCCCGATCACTTAAAATCATTTTCATTCCATCCTTCCACCTCCAATTTGGTCTTCCACTTTTCGTTCCTTCCACCTCTGACACATATATACTCTTTGTCAATGTTTCCTCACTCATTCTCTCCATGTGACCAAACCATTTCAAAACACCCTCTTCTGCTCTTTCAGCCACACTCTTTTTATTACCACACATCTTTCTTACCCTTTCATTCCTTACTCGATCAAACCACCTCACACCACATATTGTCCTCGAACATCTCATTTCCTCTCTCCGCAAAACTCTGCCTATAGCCTACGCCTCACAACCAATTAACATTGTTGGAACCGCTATTTCTTCAAACATACCCATTTTTGCTTTCTGAGATGACGTTCTTGCCTTCCACACATTCTTCAATGCTCCTGGAACTTTCACCCCTTACCCACCCTGTGATTCACTTCCGCTTCCATGATTCCATCCGCTGCCAGATCCAATCCCCGATATCTAAAACACTTCACTTCCTCCAGTTTTTCTCCATTCAAAATTATCTCCCAATAGACGTCTCTCAACCCTACTATACCTAATAATCTTGCTCTTATTCACATTTACTCTCAGCTTTCTTCTTACACACACTTTACCAAACTCAGTCACCAGCTTCTGCAGTTTCTCACATGAATCAGCCACCAGCGCTGTATCATCAGCGAACAACTGACTCACTTCCCAAGCCCTCTCATCCACAGCAGGCTGCATACTTGCCCCTCTCTCCAAAACTCTTGCATTCACCTCCCTAACAACCCCATCCATAAACAAATTAAACAACCATGGAGACATCACATGCCCCTGCTGCAAACCGACCTCCACTGAGAACCAATCACTTTCCTTTCTTCCTACTCGTACACATCCCTTACATCCTCTATGAAAACTTTTCACTGCTTCTAGCAACTTGCCTCCCACACCATATATTCTTAATCCCTTCCACAGAGCATCTCTATCAACTCTATCATAAGTCTTCTCCAGATTCATAAATGCTACATACAAATTCATTTGTTTTTCTAAGTAGTTCTCACATATGTTCTTCAAAGCAAATACCTGATCCACACATCCTCTACCACTTCTGAAACCACACTGCTCTTCTCCAATCTGATGCTTTGTTAATGCCTTCACCCTCTCAATCAATACCCACCCATATAATTTCCCAGGAATACTCAATAAACTTATACCTCTGCAATTTGAACACTCACCTTTATCCCCTTTGCCTTTGTTCAATGGCACTATGCATGCATTCTGCCAATCCTCAGGCACCTCACCATTTATAACTCATCCATTAATTGTACTTAGTTGCTGTCTCCCGCATTAGCAAGGTAGTGCTAGGAAACGGACAAACGAATGGCCCAACCCACCCACATACATATGCATATACATAAACGCCCACACACGCACATATACATACCTATACACTTCAACGTATACATAAATATACATACACAGCCATATACATATATACACATGTACATATTCATACTTGCTGCCTTCATCCGTTCCTGTCGCAATCCCGCCACACATGAAATGGCACCCTCATCCCCCGGCACACGCGCAAGGTAGCACTCGGAAAAGACACATAAGGCCACATTCGTTCACACTCAAGTCTCTACCTGTTATGTGTAATGTACCAAAACCACAGCTCCCTTTCCACATCCAGGCCCCACAAAACTTTCCATGTTTCATATGCCCTGGTTCAATCCAATGACAGCACGTCGACTCCGGTATACCACATCATTCCAATTCACTTTATTCCCTGCACGCCTTTCACTCTCCTGTATGTTCAGGCCCTGATCACTCAAAATCTTTTTAACTCCATCCTTCCACCTGCAATTTGATCTCCCACGTCTCCTCATTCTCTCTACTTCTGACACATATATCCTCTTTGTCAATCTTTCCTCAAACATTTTCATACTTGCTCACCTTCATACATTTCCAATGCCACCTCAAAGGAAAGAGCACAAATGTATAAAAAAGAAGAAAAAAATATATATACATTCTCTTCTCCACTCCCATGCATAACTGCCACCCCCTAACTCAGTGAGGTGGTGCCAGGAAACAAGCAAAGAAGAGCCTATTTCACTCACACTCATTCTCAAGCTGTCATGTATAATGCACCATAACCACAGCTCCCTATCCACACCCAGGCCCCATGGACCTTTCCATGGTTCATACCAGATGTGTCACATACCCAGGTTCAGTCCACTAATGACACATGACCTCTGCATGTTAAGGCCCCAGTCACTTTAAATCTTTTTCACTCCATCCTCCCACCTCCAGTTTGTTCTCCTGTTCTCCTTCTTCCCTCCACTTTTGACACATGTATCCTCTTTGTCAACCATTTTTCACTCCTCTCCGTATGTCCAAACCATTTTAACATACCCTCCTCTGCTCCCTCAACCACACTCTTTATATTACCACACATCTCTCTTACCCTTTTATTACTTATTCAATCAAACCATCTCACATCACATATTGTTGTCAAACATTTCATTTCCAACATATCCACCTTACTCCGCACAATCCTATCTATAACCCATGTCTCACAACCATATAATAATTGTTGGAACTACTATTCCTTCAAACATAACCATTTTTGCCCTCTGAGATAACATGCTCTTTTTCCACTTATTCTTCACTGCTTCTGGAACCTTTGCTCCCTACCACACCCTATGACTCACTTCCAAATATCTAAAGCACGTCACTTCCTCCAATTTTTCTCCATTCAAACTTACATCCCAGCTAACTTTTTCCTCAACCCTGCTGAACCTAATAACCTTGTTTTTATTCACATTTACTCTCAAATTTCTCCTTTCATGCACTCCTCCAAACTCAGTCACCAACTTCTGCAGTTTCTTACTCAAATCAACCACCAACGATGTATCATCAGCAAACAATTGACTCACTCCCAAAGCCCTCTCATCCCAACAGGCTGAATACTTGATCCTCTCTCCAAGACTCTTGTGTTTACCTCCCTTTCCATCCCATTCATAAACTAATTAAACAACCATGGTGATATCACACACCCCTGCCGCAGACCGATCTTCAATGGGAACCATTCATTCCCCTCACTTCCTACTTGTATACATGCCTTGCACCCTTCATAAAAACTTTTCTGCTTTTAGCAGACCGCCTCCCACACTCTATCTCCTTAAGACTTCCACAAAGCAGGTCTAACAACCCTGTAATAATCCTTCTCCAGATCCATAAATGCCACATACAAATCCATCTGTTTTCCTAAGTATCTTTCACATGCATTCTTCAGACATCCTCAACCATTTCTGAAACCACATTGATCCTCCCCAATCTGATGCTCTGTGCATGCCTTCACCCTCTAAATCTAATACCCTCCCATACAATTTACCTGGTATACTCAACAAACATACTTCTGTAGTTTGAACACCCACCTTCATCCCCACTGCCTTTATACAATGGCCCTGTTCATGCATTCTTCCAATTCTCACTGACTCCCCTCACTTCATTTGCTCTCACCTTTTGCCATTTCATATTCAATCTCTCATGGTATTTCTTAACACAAGTCTCCTTTCCAAGCTCACTTACTCCCACCATTCTCTTCTCCCTGACAATGTCTCCCCTTTTTCAAAAACCTCTGCAAATCTTCACTATCACCTCCACAAAGTCTCTCTTGTACACGGCTATCAATCAATACGTCATCTAATAATGCCCATTGACCAACTCTTCTAGTTATACACATATATATACGTATCTCTTTTTAAGCCAGGTTTTTCCATTCACCAGTACCTTTTCAACACACAACTTCACAAGCTCTTCATCATTTCCAATCATAACGCTAAATACCCCAAGCGCACCAATTACACCCTAAACTGCCATGTTATATTCCTTCACATTTAAATCACCCACCACTAACACCAAGTCTCATACACCAAACTGTTGACACACTCACTTAGCTGCTCCCATAACTCTTGTCTCTCATGATCTTTCTTCTCATGGCCAGGTGCATAAGCACCAATAATCACCCATCTCTAGCCATCCACTTTCAGTTTTACTCACATTAACCTAGAATTTACTTCTTTACACTCTATCACACAGTCCCACAACTCCTGATTCAGAATAAATGCTACTTCTTGTTTGGCTCTTGTCCTCTCACCAACCTCTGAATTTCCAAACCTTTCTTCCCCTTCACCCTTGAGCTTCATTTCACTCAGAGCCAGAACATCTAGGTTTCTTTCTTCAAACATATTACCTACCTCTTATCCCTTCCATCTTGGTTACATCCACACACATTTAGACACCCCAATTTTAGCATTTGAGGGACATGAGCACTCCCCACTTTACTCCATCTTCAATTTTCTCTTTTAGAAATTGGAATAAAAGAAGGCAAGGGTTTCAAGCTCCTGCCCCCACCCCCTTTAGAACCTTCTAAGACAGATGAGGAATACGAATGTATAATTGTTTCTCCTCTACCTTAGTGATACATACATCTATGAAAACTGGAAGACCAAATTTGTAGATTGAAGGATGGAGTGAAAAAGATTTTGAGTGATCATGGCCAGAACATGTAAAAGGATGAAAGGTGTGTATGGAACAGAGTGAACTGGAACGATGTGGTATACCAGGGTCAATGTGCCATCAATGGACTGAACCAAAGCATGTGAAACGTCTGGGGTAAACCATGGAAAGGTTTGTGGGACTTGGACAAGGAGCTCTGCTTTCAGAGCATTACACATGACAGCTACGAGTTGATGTGGCCTTTTTTCATCTGTTTCCTGGCACTACGTCATTGACACATGGGGCAGTGATTGGGTGTGGGGGAGAAGAGAATATATATGTGGTCTGTTTCCTTTTCCCTCATGCATTTGTGATGTTTCCTGTGGGGTGGGGTGGCATTGGGAACAGATGATTGCAAGTATGAATACATTTATATCTATCTATTATACTTTGTCGCTGTCTCCTGCATTAGCGAGGTAACGCAAGGAAACAGACAAAAGAATGACCCACCCCACCCACATACACATGTATATACATACACGTCCACACACGCACATATACATACCTATACATCTCAACGTTTTTTTTTTTTTTTGCTTTGTCGCTGTCTCCCGCGTTTGCGAGGTAGCGCAAGGAAACAGACAAAAGAAATGGCCCAACCCACCCCCATACACATGTATATACATACGTCCACACACGCAAATATACATACCTACACAGCTTTCCATGGTTTACCCCAGACGCTTCACATGCCCTGATTCAATCCACTGACAGCACGTCAACCCCGGTATACCACATCGATCCAATTCACTCTATTCCTTGCCCTCCTTTCACCCTCCTGCATGTTCAGGCCCCGATCACACAAAGTCTTTTTCACTCCATCTTTCCACCTCAAATTTGGTCTCCCACTTCTCCTCGTTCCCTCCACCTCCGACACATATTTCCTCTTGGTCAATCTTTCCTCACTTATTCTCTCCATGTGCCCAAACCATTTCAAAACACCCTCTTCTGCTCTCTCAACCACGCTCTTTTTATTTCCACACATCTCTCTTACCCTTACGTTACTTACTCAATCAAACCACCTCACACCACACATTGTCCTCAAACATCTCATTTCCAGCACATCCATCCTCCTGCGCACAACTCTATCCATAGCCCATGCCTCGCAACCATACAACATTGTTGGAACCACTATTCCTTCAAACATACCCATTTTTGCTTTCCGAGATAATGTTCTCAACTTCCAAACATTCTTCAAGGCTCCCAGGATTTTCGCCACCTCCCCCACCCTATGATCCACTTCCGCTTCCATGGTTCCATCCGCTGCCAGATCCAATCCAAGATATCTAAAACACTTTACTTCCTCCAGTTTTCCTCCATTCAAACTTACCTCCCAATTGACTTGACCCTCAACCCTACTGTACCTAATTACCTTGCTCTTATTCACATTTACTCTTAACTTTCTTCTTTCACACACTTTACCAAACTCAGTCACCAGCTTCTGCAGTTTCTCACATGAATCAGCCATCAGCGCTGTATCATCAGCGAACAACAACTGACTCACTTCCCAAGCTCTCTCATCCCCAACAGACTTCATACTTGCCCCTCTTTCCAAAACTCTTGCATTCACCTCCCTAACAACTCTATCCATAAACAAATTAAACAACCATGGAGACATCACACACCCCTGCCGCAAACCTACATTCACTGAGAACCAATCACTTTCCTCTCTTCCTACACGTACACATGCCTTACATCCTCGATAAAAACTTTTCACTGCTTCTAACAACTTGCCTCCCACACCATATATTCTTAACACCTTCCACAGAGCATCTCTATCAACTCTGTCATATGCCTTCTTCAGATCCATAAATGCTACATACACATCCATTTGCTTTTCTAAGTATTTCTCACATACATTCTTCAAAGCAAACACCTGATCCACACATCCTCTACCACTTCTGAAACCACACTGCTCTTCTCCAATCTCATGCTCTGTACATGCCTTCACCCTCTCAATCAATACCCTCCCATATAATTTACCAGGAATACTCAACAAACTTATACCTCTGTAATTTGAGCACTCACTCTTATCCCCTTTGCCTTTGTACAATGGCACTATGCACGCATTCCGCCAATCCTCAGGCACCTCACCATGAGTCATACATACATTAAATAACCTTACCAACCAGTCAATAATACAGTCACCCCCTTTTTTAATAAATTCCACTGCAATACCATCCAAACCTGCTGCCTTGCCGGCTTTCATCTTCTGCAAAGCTTTTACTACCTCTTCTCTGTTTACCAAATCATTTTCCCTAACCCTCTCACTTTGCACACCACCTCGACCAAAACACCCTATATCTGCCACTCTATCATCAAACACATTCAACAAACCTTCAAAATACTCACTCCATCTCCTCACATCACCACTACTTGTTATCACCTCCCCACTTGCGCCCTTCACTGAAGTTCCCATTTGCTCCCTTGTCTTATGCACTTTATTACCTCCTTCCAGAACATCTTTTTATTCTCCCTAAAATTTAATGATACTCTCTCACCCCAACTCTCATTTGCCCTCTTTTTCACCTCTTGCACCATTCTCTTGACCTCCTGTCTCTTTCATTTATACATCTCCCACTCAATTGCATTTTTTCCCTGCAAAAATCGTCCAAATGCCTCTCTCTTCTCTTTCACTAATAATCTTACTTCTTTATCCCACCACTCACTACCCTTTCTAATCAACCCACCTCCCACTCTTCTCAAGCCACAAGCATCTTTTGCGCAATCCATCTCTGATTCCCTAAATACATCCCATTCCTCCCCCACTCCCCTTACTTCCATTGTATACATATATATATATATATATATATATATATATATATATATATATATATATATATATATATATATATATATATATAAACACAGACATATACAAATATACACATGTACATAATTCATACTGCCCTTATTCATTCCCGTTGCCACTCTGCCACACGTGAAATAACAAGCTCCTCCCCCTGCATGTGCGTGAGGTAGCACTAGGAAAAGACATCAAAGGCCACATTTGTTCACACTAAGTCTCTAGCTGTCATGTATAATGCACTGAAACCTCAGCTCCCTTTCCACATCCAGGCCCCGCAGAACTTTCCATGGTTTACCCCAGACGCTTCACATGCTCTGGTTCAATCCATTGACAGCACGTCGACCCCGGTATACCACATCGTTCCAATTCACTCTATTCCTTGCACGCCTTTCACCCTCCTGCATGTTCAAGCCCCAATCACTCAAAATCTTTTTCACTCCATCTTTCCAACTCCAATTTGGTCTCTCAAATATTTACATGTTTACATATGTATATGTATGTATATGTATATGTTGGAAAGGATCACAATTTTGCACGTTATCAAGATTTCTTTCTTTTCTTTCAAACTATTCACCATTTCCCGCACCAGCGAGGTAGCGTTAAGAACAGAGGACCGAGCCTCTGAGGGACTACCCTCACCCGGCCCAATTTTCCGTTCCTTCTTTTGGAAATTCATGAATTCATGGGGAAAAATGAAACACAACAAGTTCCCAAGTGCACTTTCGTGTAATAATCACATCATCAGGGGAGACACAAGAGAAAAATATGTCAGTTGCTATACATTGAAGAGACGAAGCTAGGAAGCCATTTGAAAAACATGCGATTGTTCAAGACATACGAGCATTCATAAACTTATCTTACAAATCTTATCAACAATAAAGTTATCTAATTCTTTGCGTATTCAATGATAGAAGATTCAATGATATTTCTCTGGTAATAGAGTTAAAATTACTGAGATATTACTCCAGTCAATAAAATGATCATAGTTTTTAATGTGATTAAACAAGGCATTTGATTCTTGTCCCTTTATTATACTATATTTATGTTGCTTAAGTCTAGTCTAACAGAAAGATCCTTACCAGTCTGCTGAACATAAAATTTATCACAATTTCCACATGGCACTTTATAGATGCATCGCAGAGAATTTTCTGGTGAATTCCTGATTAAGATATTCTTTATAGTATTATTGTTGCTAAAGGCAACATTTATGTTAAAGGATTTAAGCAACATGGAAAGTAAAGTAAAATCATTATTAAAAGGGAGAACGAAAAGATTCTTGGTGTCAATGGGAGGTTTGGGCTCAACTCTATAAAATGATTTCTTTGCTAACTTAAGGGATTTATCAATGAAAGATCTAGGGTACTTTAACTTAGATCCAATAGATTATATCTTCTCAAACTCATCATCAATAAACTCTGGACTGCAAATACGTAATGCCCTAAGGAACAGAGATTGAAATGATGATAATTTAACTCTGTCGTGTTGAGATGAGTAATAATGGATATATGAGCATTCATTGGTAGGTTTTCTGTATATGCTAAACTTAAACTTGTTTCCTTGTCTATGGATCATGCAGTCTAAAAATGGTAACATACCATTATTTTCATTTTCTACAGTAAATTTGATGGAAGGTACTAAATAGTTAAGGAGAGAAATATTAGTAAATTTTCATTTGTTGGCCAAACACAAAGAACATCATCTACATACCTAAACCAAATTGCATTAGGAGGTGGGATATCCTTTAGTAATTTCGTTTCAAAAAATTCCATATAAAAATTACTTAGTACAGGTGAAAGAGGGTTACCCATTGCCATACCCAATTTTTGAGCATAATAATCTCCATTGAATTGAAATACACAATCTTTTATACACAATTTTATCAGTTCAATGAAAACAGACTTTGAAACGGGTAAATGAATATCATCCAAGACATCAAATAAATATTCTAAAAGGTCATCAACTGGAACTTTAGTGAAAAGTGAGGAAACATCAAAGCTAACTAGTTTGAAATCAAAATTAACATTGATACTGTTTAGCTTGTTGACTAAATCTACATTGTTCATGATATTAGAATTTAATACCTTACCCACTAAAGGGCTTAATAAAGAAACTAATCATTTTGACAATTCATATGTGATGGAGCCTACTGTACTCACAATAGGTCTTGCTGGAAAATTCTGTTTATGTGTTTTAACACGTCCATACATATATGGCAATGAAGGGGACAAAGATGACAAACTTTTGATAAGAGAAATGTTACTTTTCAATAACAACTTCATTTCTTTACTGAAATGGGAATTAACTGCTTCTAAGGGATTTTAACTAAGTTTAGAATATGTTGTGTCATAATTTAAAAGATCATTCAATTTCGATAGATAATTATTTTTTGTCTAAAATCACAAGTGTTAGCCTTATTTGCTTTAGTAATATGTATATCCTTGTCTTTTTTAAGGTGTTAATAGCTCTCATGAATCTTTTAGGGCAATTAGGTTCATCTGGTTTTGACAAACTGGCATACACTAAACCCTTACAGATATCAATTTCATCATAAGTTAAGTTACTGTATTTCTCTAAATTACAAAAAGACTTTGTGACATCAACACAGCTGGCTTCCTGTTAGAGCACACAAAACTTAAACCATAGCCTAATGCACACAAGGAATCCTTATCTAGTTGTTTATTAGACAGTATAAGAACAGGACAAGAATCAAATGCCTTGTTTAATCACATTAAAAACTATGATCATTGTATTGACTGGAGTAATGCCATCTCAGTTATTAACTATATTACCAGGAGAAATATCATTGAATCTTCTATCATTAAATACACAAAGAATTATAATCTTAATGTTAGAGATGGTCTATACAAATTACATAATTCTATTGTTGATAAAATTTGTAAAATGATAAGTTTATGAACGCTCGTTGTATGTCTTGGACAATCGCATGTTTACCAAATGGCATCCTCGCTTCGTCTCTTCGATGTATATCAACTGACTTATATTTCTCTCTTGTGTCTCCCCTGATGATGTGATTATTACAAGAAAGTGCACTTGGGAACTTATCGTGTTTCATTTTCCCCATGGACTCATAGGAATATGTATATGTATGTATGTGCATATATGTACATATGTGTAAACAAATGAGGCCTTTTTTGTTTGTTTTCCTGGTGCTACCTCACTGATGCAGGGGGTGGTGATGCTCTTTCCTGTGGGGTGGGGTGACACAAGGAATGTATGAAGGCAAGCGAGTATGAATATGTACATGAGTATATATGTGTATGGCTATGTATGTGTATATATATGTGTATATGTTGATATGTATGTGTATATGTACATGTATGAGAGTGTATATATATTTTTTTTTTTTTGCTTTGTCGCTGTCTCCCGCGTTTGCGAGGTAGCGCAAGGAAACAGATGAAAGAAGTGGCCCAACCCACCCCCATACACATGTATATACATACGTCCACACACGCAAATATACATACCTACACAGCTTTCCATGGTTTACCCCAGACGCTTCACATGCCCTGATTCAATCCACTGACAGCACGTCAACCCCGGTATACCACATCGATTCAATTCACTCTATTCCTTGCCCTCCTTTCACCCTCCTGCATGTTCAGGCCCCGATCACACAAAATCTTTTTCACTCCATCTTTCCACCTCCAATTTGGTCTCCCACTTCTCCTCGTTCCCTCCACCTCCAACACATATATCCTCTTGGTCAATCTTTCCTCACTCATTCTCTCCATGTGCCCAACCATTTCAAAACACCCTCTTCTGCTCTCTCAACCACACTCTTTTTATTTCCACACATCTCTCTTACCCTTACGTTACTTACTTGATCAAACCACCTCACACCACACATTGTCCTCAAACATCTCATTTCCAGCACATCCATCCTCCTGCGCACAACTCTATCCATAGCCCACGCCTCGCAACCATACAACATTGTTGGAACCACTATTCCTTCAAACATACCCATTTTTGCTTTCCGAGATAATGTTCTCGACTTCCACACATTCTTCAAGGCTCCCAGAATTTTCGCCCCCTCCCCCACCCTATGATCCACTTCCGCTTCCATGGTTCCATCTGCTGCCAGATCCACTCCCAGATATCTAAAACACTTTACTTCCTCCAGTTTTTCTCCATTCAAACTTACCTCCCAATTGACTTGACCCTCAACCCTACTGTACCTAATAATTACCTTGCTCTTATTCACATTTACTCTTAACTTTCTTCTTTCACACACTTTACCAAACTCAGTCACCAGCTTCTCACATGAATCAGTGTATACATATATGTGTGTATATGAGTGGATGAGTCTTTCTTTGTCTGTTTCCTGGCACTACCTTGCTGACATAGGAAATGGTGATCAAGTATTTCAATATCTAAAAGGGGAAACAGAAGGAATCAAGCAGGGAGTGTACATCCTCCTTAAAGGCTCAGATTGGGGTGTCTGAATGTGTGTGGATATAACGAAGATGAGAAGAAAGGAAAGCTAAGTAGAATGTTTAAGGAAAGAAACCTGGATGTTCTGGCTCTGAGTGAAACGAATCTCAAGGGTAAAGAGGAAGAACGGTATGAAAAAGTCTTAGGAGTAAAGTCAGCGGTTGGTGAGAGGACAAAAGCTAAGGAAGGAGTAGCACTACTCCTGAAGCAGGAGTTGTGAGAGTGTGATAAAGTGTAAGAAAGTCGATTCTAGAGTGATGTGGGTAAAACTGAAAGTGGATGAAAAGAGATGGGTGATTATTGGTGCTTATGCACCTGGTCATGAGAAGAAAGATGAGAGGAAAGTGTCTTGGAAGCAGCTGAGTGAGTGTGTTTGCAGCTTTAGTGCACAAGACAGGGTATCAGTGATGGGTGATTTAAATGCATGGTGAGTAATGTGGTAGCTGAGGGTATAATTGATGTACATGGGGTATTCAGTGTCATGAATGGAAATGGTGAAAAACTTGTGGATTTGTGCGCTCAAAAAAGATTGGTGATTGGGAATACCTGCTTTAAAAAGAGAGATATACAATACACACCTCGACATTGCACTATGCAAGCGAGGGCCAACGTATAATCCTATGACTAATTCTGGCTCACTATCCCTGGCAGCCAGAGCGTTGAAGTTTTTGGTTATCAAGCAACAGGCAGCGACAAGAGGAGTAAAGCTATGAGCATGCTAAGGGAAATAACTGCGGGTTGTCTTTTATCTTTAGTTGGAAGTTGATTAATGTTGATGGAACACCCGAGCTTGTCCCCTTCTGATACCCTACTGCCGAAGGTTTTCATGCTCTCTAGCCACAACAGGGAAGTGAAAGGGCTTAACAAAAGAACATATATCTTCAATCATGTCTGGACAAGGCACAGAACCCAGTAAGGGAAATATCGAAAATTGTTGGAGCTAGTGTCCGATCAATTCAGGTATGAACATTAAGATTTCGTAACCGCAGAGGTAAGGTATTAGCAGCACGCAAGGGAAAACCTGGGAAGGCTCAGAAGACTTCACCATGCACACTAACCATCCTGAGTCAGCTAGAAGCTAATCCACATTAGTCAGCACAAAATGAAAAGAAAAACCCCAAGACTGACTGGTGAAGTGTCAGTAAGGACCATTCATCGAAACATCCATGATGACCTGCACTTCAGCTGCCATCGCCCCTGAAAGAAGCCCCTCCTCACTCTTATGTACCAGCACCCTAGGAATGTGTTTCCCAAGACACACCTTCAGTGGGATAAGTCCATGTGGAAGCACATGCTATGGAGTGAGGAAGCCATGTTTTCTGTGACTGGGAACGAAGTTGTCATGTTTACTGGTGAGCCGGGAGTGACCCTCTCGATCCCATGGACATTTTCAGTACTGGTAAACACCCTGATTCTCTCATGGTCTGGGGCTGTTTTTCTTATTATGGAATTGGTGACCTTGTCATACTGCCCAGATATCAAACCATGAATCAGCACAATTATCTCAAGCTACTGATGGGCTATTGACTGGACTATTTTCAGAAGTGCCATGCGACGTGTTCATGCACGATGGTGCTCCTTGCCATACAGCAAAACCTGTAAAGCAATGGCTTACTGACTATGGAATCCACTTCATCAGTGACTGGCCTGGAAACAGCCCAGATAATCCGATAGAGAATTTGTGGAGTGTCATTAAGCACCAAATTTCAGGGAAGGATACTAGCAGTGTCCCCAAGCTTGAGGTGGCCATTCATGATGAATGGCACAATTTGAAACCACAGGTTCTCAAGAACTTGGCAGAATCAGTGCCTTCATGCCTCCAAGAATGTATGAAGAAGAAAGGGGAGCAAAGTACCTCTCAACTGTATATAAATAACTAATGAACAGTTTATATTTTTATCCATTGGCTCTCCTGCACATAATGCACTGCTGAGGTGTGTACATAAGTATACATATGTGAGTGGGAGAGATACTTAAAGGGCATTATTGGATTATGTGATAAATGACAGGCATGTAAGAGAGACTTTTGGATGTAAATGTGCTGAGAGGTGCAACTGGATGGATGTCTGATCACTATCTTGTGGAGGCGAAGGTGAAGATCCATAGAGGTTTTCAAAAAAGAAGAGAGTGGTGAGAGTGGGTGAGTTTGGAAAGGAGCCTTATGTGAGGAAACACCAGGAAATATTGAGTGTAGAATGGCAAAAGGTGAGAGCAAATGACGTGAGGGAAGTGGGTGAGGAATGGGATGTATTTAGGAATGCAGTGATGGCATGAGCAAAAGATGCATGAGGCATGAGAAAGATGGGAAGGGGGCAGATTAAAAAGGGTAGTGAGTGGTGGCACGAAGTAAAGTTGTCAATGAAAGAAAAAAGAGAGATGTTTGTATGATACTTACAAGGAAAAAGTGCAAATGACTGGGAGATGTATAAAAGAAAGCAGCAGGAGGTCAAGAGGAAGGTGCAAGAGTAGAAAAAGAGGGCAAATGAGAGTTGGGATGAGAGAGTATCATTAAACTTTAGAGAGAATAAAAATATGTTCTGGAAAGAGGTAAATAATGTACTTAAGACAAGAGAACAAACGGAAACATTGGTGAAAGGGAAAGGGGGTAAGTAATATCAAGTATTGATGATGTGAACAGGAAGTGGAGTGAGTATTTTGAAGGTTTCTTGAATGTGTTTGATGACAGAGTGGCAGATGGAGTGTTTTGGTCAGGGTGGTGCATGAAGTGAGAGAGTCAGGGAGAATGGTTTGGTTAAGGGAGAAGAGGTAGTAAAAGCTTTGCGGAAGATGAAATTCAGCAAGGAGGCGGATTTGGATGGTATAGCAGTAAAATTTATTAAAAAGGGGATAACTGTTTTTCACTGGTTGCTAAGAATATTCAATGTATGTATGGATCATGGTGAAGTGCCTGAGGATTGGCAGAATGCATGCATAGTGCCATTGTTCAAAGGCAAAGGGGATAAAGGTGAGTGTTCAAACTGCAGAGGCATACTTTTGTTGAGTATTCCTGGGAATTTATATGGGAAGGTATTGACTGAAAGGGTGAAGGCATGTACAGAGCACCAAATTGGGGAAGGGCAGTGTGGTTTCAGGAGTGGTAGAGGATGTGTGTATCAGATGTCTGCTTTGAAGAAAGTGTGCAAGAAATACTTAGAAAAACACAAAAAGTGTGCAAGAAATAATTAGAAAAACAGAGTGATTTGTATGTAGCATTTATGGATCTGGAGAAGACATATGATAAGGTTGAAATAGATGCTTTGTGGAAGGTCTTAAGAGTATATGGTAAGTGAGGTAAGCTGCTAGAAGCAGTGAAAAGTTATTACCAAGGATGTAAGGCATGTGTACAAGTAGGAAGAGAAGACAGTGACAGGTTCCCTGTGAAGGTCAGTCTGTGGCAGGGGTGTGTGACGTCTCCATGGTTGTTTAATTTGTGAATGGGGTGGTTAGGGAGGTAAATGCAAGAGATTTGGAGAGAGGGGTGAGTATGTAGTCTGTTGGGGGTGAGATAGACTGGGAAGCAAGTCAGTTGTTGTTCACCAACAATACAGCTCTGAGAAACTGCAGAAGTTGGTGACTGAGTTTGGAAAAGTCTGTCAAAGGAGAGAGTTGTGAGTAAATGTGAATAAGAGCAAGGTTATTAGGTTCAGTAGGGTTGAGAGACAAGTAAATTCAGATGTAAGTTTGAATGTAGAAAAATTGAAAGAAGGGAAGTGTTTTAGATATATTGGAGTGGACTTAACAGAAGTGGTAATGAGTCACAGGGTGGTGGAGGGGGCAAAGGTTCTGGGAACTATGATGAATGTGTGGAAGGAGAGAACATTGTCTCAGAAAGCAAAAATAGGTATGTCTGAAATAATAGTATTTCCAACTATATTACATGGTTGCAAGGCATGGGCTATAGAGAGGGTTGTACAGAGGAGGATGTGTTAGAAATGAAATGTTTGAGGACAATATGTGGTGTTAGGTGGTTTGATAGAGTAAGTAATGAAAGGGTAAGAGAAATGTGTGGAAATAAAAAGAGTGAGGTTGAAAGAGCAGAAGAGGGTGTGTTGAACTGGTTTGGACTTATGGAGAGAATGAGTGAGGAAAGATTGACAGAGGATATACGTGTCAGAGGTGGAGGGAACAGGAAGTGGGAGACCAGATTGGAGGTGGAAGGATGGAGTAAAAAGGATTTTGAGTGATCAGGGCCTCAACAATAGTTGACATAATTTTATGTAACATGTTATTCTTCTCTTCATGTGGTACATGTTCTGCGTAGAAAATCCACCTCATCAAAGTTATTTGAAACCCAATGTCAAAACGGAGTGCTGCTTTCTAGTGTCCACCATTACAGACCAAATACTGAGTTGACCAACAATAACTCTTGATAGGGAGAGTGATTAAGGGCAGGTCACAAGGCAGGAGTTGACTTGGGTAGCTGGGTGTGTCTTGAAAAACTTTTATGTTTTTATGTTTTGTTAATTCTCTCTCAATAATTTGGTTAATGAGAAAATGGGCTTTAAAGTTGCCTGGGTGACAAATTAAAGTTCTTGGTATTAGCAACTAAGACAGGTTCAATGACACTGTGCATAATATAATCAGCACAGGGTTATAGAATAACGGGATTTTCAGGATATCTGGGGTGATCCATGAAAGTATTTGGTGATCGCATTTTTCTGGTCAGCCCTGCATACTGCATGCAATGCCAATAACACCTCTCCATTAGTTTTTCTGGTCTGGTAAGGATATTCAATGTATGTATGTATCATGGAGAAGTGCCTTAGGATCGGTGGAATACATGCATAGTGCCATTGTACAAAGGAAAAGGGGATAAGGGTGAGTGTTCAAATTACAGAGGTATAATTTTGTTGAGCACTCCCAGGAAATTATATGGGAGGGTATTGATAGAGAGGGTCAAGGCATGTACAGAGCATTAGACTGGGGAAGAGCAGTGTGGTTTCAGAAGTGGTGGAGGATGTAAGGATCAGGTGTTTGCTTTGATGAATGTATGTGAGAAATACTTAGAAAATCAGATGGATTTATAAGTAGCATTTATGGATCTGGGGAAGGGATATGATCGGGATGATAGAGATGCATTGTGGAAGGTTTTAAGAGTATATGGTGTGGGGTACGTTCCTAGAAGCAGTGAAAAGTTTTTACCAAAGATATAAGGGGATATCCCTGGGGATAGGGGAGAAAGAATACTTAACATGCATTCCTTATGTGTCGTAGAAGGTGACTAAAGGGGACGGGAGCGGGGAGCCAGAAACCCTACCCTCCTTGTATTTTAACTTTCTAAAAGGGGAAATAGAAGAAGGAGTCATGCGGGGAGTGCTCATCCTCCTCGAAGGCTCAGACTGGGGTGTCTAAATGTGTGTGGATGTAACCAATATGAAAAAAAAGGAGAGATAGGTAGTATATTTGAGGAAAGGAAACTGGATGTTTTGGCTCTGAGTGAAAATAAGCTCAAGGGTAAAGGAGAAGACTGGTTTGGGAGTGTCTTGGGAGTAAAGTCAGGGGTTAGTGAGAGGACAAGAGCAAGGGAAGGAGTAAGCACTACTCCTGAAACAGGAGTTGTGGGAGTATGTGATAGAATGTAAGAAAGTGAATTCTAGATTCATATGGGTAAAACTGAAAGTTGATGGACAGAGATAGGTGATTATTGGTGCATATGCACCTGGGCATGAGAAGAAAGATCATGAGAGGCAAGTGTTTTGGGAGCAGCTGAATGAGTGTGTTAGTGGTGTTGATGCACAAGTGATGGTGATTTGAATGTGATGGGTGATTTGAATGCAAAAGTAAGTAATGTGGCAGTTGAGGGAATAATTGGTATACATGGGGTGTTCAGTGTTGTAAATGGAAATGGTGAAGAGCTTGTAGATTTATGTGCTGAAAAAGGACTGGTGATTGGGAATACCTGGTTTAAAAAGCAAGATATACATAAGTATACATATGTAAGTAGGAGAGATGGACACAGAGCGTTATTGGCTTACGTGTTAATTGATAGGCGCGCGAAGAGAGACTTTTGGATGTTAATGTGCTGAGAGGTGCAACTAGAGGGATATCTGATCATTATCTTGTGGAGGCAAAGGTGAAGATTTGTATGGGTTTTCAGAAAAGAAGAGAGAATGTTGGGGTGAAGAGGGTGGTGAGAGTCAGTGAGCTTGGGAAGGAGACTTATGTGAGGAAGTACCAGGAAAGACTGAGTACAGAATGGAAAAAGGTGAGAACAAAGGAGGTAAGGGGAGTGGGGGAGGAATGGGATGTATTTAGGGAAGCAGTGATGGCTTGCGCAAAAGATGCTTGTGGCATGAGAAGCATGGGAGGTGGATTGATTAGAAAGGGTAGTGAGCGGTGAGATGAAGAAGAAAGATTATTAGTGAAAGAGAAGAGAGAGGCATTTGCAAGATTTTTGCAGGGAAAAAATGCAAATGACTGGGAGATGTATAAAAGAAAGAGGCAGGAGGTCAAGAGAATGGTGCAAGAGTTGAAAAAGAGAGCAAATGAGAGTTGGGGTGAGAGAGTATCATTAAATTTTAGGGAGAATAAAAAGATTTTTGGAAGGAGGTAAATAAAGTGCATAAGACAAGGGAACAAATGGGAACTTCAGTGAAGGGGGCTAATGGGGAGGTGATAACAAGTAGTGGTGATGTGAGAAGGAGATGGTGTGAGTATTTTGAAGGCTTGTTGAATGTGTTTAATGATAGAGTGGCAGATATAGGGTATTTTGGTCGAGGTGGTGTGAAAGGAGTGGGTTAGGGAAAATTATTTGGTAAACAGAGAAGAGGTAGTAAAAGCTTTGCGGGAGATGAAAGCCGGCAAGGCAGCAGGTTTGGATGGTATTGTAGTGGAATTTAAAAAAAAAGGGGGTGACCGTATTGTTGACCGGCTAGTAAGGTTATTTAATGTATGTATGATTCATGGTGAGGTGCCTGAGGATTGGCGGAATGCTTGCATAGTGCCATTGTACAAAGGCAAAGGGGATAAAAGTGAGTGCTAAAATTACATAGGTATAAGTTTGATGAGTATTCCTGGTAAATTATAAGGGAGGGTATTGATCGAGAGGGTGAAGGCATGTACAGAGCATCAGATTGGGGAAGAGCAGTGTGGTTTCAGAAGTGGTAGAGGATGTGTGGATCAGGTGTTTCCTTTGAAGAATGTATGTCAGAAATACTTAGAAAAGCAAATGGATTTGTATGTAGCATTTATGGATCTGGAGAAGGCATATGATAGAGTTGATAGAAATGCTCTGTGGAAGGTATTAAAAAAATATGGTGTGGGACGCAAGTTGTTAGAAGCAGTGAAAAGTTTTTATCGAGGATGTAAGGCATGTGTACGTTTAGGAAGAGAGGAAAGTGATTGGTTCTTAGTGAATGTAGGTTTGCAGCAGAGGTGTGTGATGTCTCCATGGTTGTTTAATTTGTTTATGGATGGGGTTTTTAGGGAGGTGAATGCAAGAGTTTTGGAAAGAGGGGCAAGTATGAAGTCTGTTGTGGATAAGACAGCTTGGGAAGTGAGTCAGCTGTTGTTTGCTGATGATACAGCGCTGGTGGCTGATTCACGTGAGAAACTGCAGAAGCTGGTGACTGAGTTTGGTAAAGTGTGTGAAAGAAGAAAGTTAAGAGTAAATGTGAATAAGAGCAAGGTAATTATTAGGTACAGTAGGGTTGAGGGTCAAGTCAATTGGGAGGTAAGTTTGAATGGAGAAAAACTGGAGGAAGTAAAGTGTTTTAGATATCTGGGAGTGGATCTGGCTGCGAATGGAACCATGGAAGCGGAAGTGAATCATAGGGTGGAGGAGGGGGTGAAAATTCTGGGAGCCTTGAAGAATGTTTGGAAGTCTAGAACATTATCTCAGAAAGCAAAAATGGGTATGTTTGAAGGAATAGTGGTTCCAACAATGTTGTATGGTTGCAAAGCATGGGCTATGGATAGAGTTGTGTGCAGGAGGGTGGATGTGCTGGAAATGAGATGTTTGAGGACAATATGTGGTGTGAGGTGGTCTGATCGAGTAAGTAATGTAAGGGTAAGAGAGATGTGTGGAAATAAAAAGAGTGTGGTTGAGAGAGCAGAAGAGGGTGTTTTGAAATGGTTTGGTCACATGGAGAGAATGAGTGAGGAAAGATTGACCAAGAGGATATATGTGTCAGAGGTGGGGGGAACGAGGAGAAGTGGGAGACCAAATTGAAGGTGGAAAGATGGAGTGAAAAAGATTTTGAGTGATCGGGGCCTGAACATGCAGGAGGGTGAAAGGCGTGCAAGGAATAGAGTGAATTGGAATGATGTGGTATACCGGGGTCAACGTGCTGTAAATAGATTGAACCAGGGCATGTGAAGCGTTTGGGGCAAACCATGGAAAGTTCTGTGGGGCCTGGATGTGGAAAGGGAGCTGTGGTTTCAGTGCATTATTACATGACAGCTAGAGAATGAGTATGAACGAATGAGGCCTTTGTTGTCTTTTCCTAGCGCTATCTCGCACACATGAGGGGGGAGGGGGTTGTTATTCCATGTGTGGCGGGGTGGCAGTGGGAATAAATAAAGGCAGACAGTATGAATTATGTACATGTGTATATATGTATATGTCTGTGTGTGTATATATATGTGTACGTTGAGATGTATAGATATGTATATTTGCGTGTGTGGACGTGTATGTATATACATGTGTATGTGGGTGGGTTGGGCCATCCTTAGTCTGTTTCCTTGTCAAGGCTGTATTATGGCGGATGACCAACTACCTACCCTCATGTATCCAAAATATGGTTGTACTTTGTGTAATGAAGACAATTGAGAAACATCACAAGCCAATATTCCAGTTTCATGATAAGAGAAGTGGACCAGGCAGTATGATACAGTGGTTAAATTGATGAAAACTACTATTAACGTTTGTGTAAATAAATTATACATTTCCCTTTTCCATAGCCAGAGGCTGAACTATTATGTGACATTCATTTTTCATTTCATTTCAAGCTAGAAGTTTCAGTTTTCTAAATCATTTCTTACATTTTTCATTTGTATATATATATATATATATATATATATATATATATATATATATATATATATATATATATATATATATATATTTCCCTGGGGATAGGGGATTAAGAATACTTCCCACGTATTCCCTGCGTGTCGTAGAAGGCGACTAAAAGGGGAGGGAGCGGGGGGCTGGAAATCCTCCCCTCTCGTTTTTTTTTTTTTTTTTCAATTTTCCAAAAGAAGGAACAGAGAATTGGGCCAGGTGAGGGTATTCCCTCAAAGGCCCAGTCCTCTGTTCTTAACGCTACCTCGCTAATGCGGGAAATGGCGAATAGTTTGAAAGAAAAGAAAAAGAAAATATATATATATATATGCGTGTGTATGTGTAGAAGGCGTCTAGAGGGGACGGGAACAGGGGGCCAGAAATCCTCCCCTCCTTGTAGTTTAACTTTCTAAAAATGGGACACAGAAGGAGTCACGCGGGGAGTGCTCATCCTCCTCGTAGACTCAGATTGGGGTGTCTAAATGTGTGTGGATGTAACCAAGATGTGAAAAAAGGAGAGATAGGTAGTATGTTTGAGGAAAGGAACCTGGATGTTTTGGCTCTGAGTGAAACGAAGCTCAAGGGTAAAGGGGAAGAGTGGTTTGGGAATGTCTTGGGAGCAAAGTCAGGGGTTAGTGAGAGGACAAGAGCAAGGAAAGGAGTAGCACTACTCCCGAAACAGGAGTGGTGGGAGTATGTGATAGAATGTAAGAAAGTAAATTCTCGATTAATATGGGTAAAACTGAAAGTTGATGGACAGAGATGGGTGATTATTGGTGCATATGCACCTGGGCATGAAAAGAAAGATCATGAGAGACAAGTGTTTTGGGAGCAGCTGAATGAGTGTGTTAGTGGTTTTGATGCACAAGACCAGGTTCTAGTGATGGGTGATTTGAATGCAAAGGTGAGTAATGTGGCAGTTGAGGGAATAATTGGTATACATGAGGTGTTCAGTGTTGTAAATGGAAATGGTGAAGAGCTTGCAGATTTATGTGCTGAAAAAGGACTGGTGATTGGGAATACCTGGTTTAAAAAGAGAGATATACATAAGTATATGTATGTAAGTAGGAGAGATGGCCAGAGAGCGTTATTGGATTACGTGTTAATTGACAGGCGTGTGAAAGAGAGACTTTTGGATGTTAATGTGCTGAGAGGTTCAAGTGGAGGGATGTCTGATCATTATCTTGTGGAGGTTAAGGTGAAGATTTGTATGGGCTTTCAGAAAAGAAGAGTGAATGTTGGGGTGAAGAGGGTGGTGATAGTAAGTGAGCTTGGGAAGGAGACTTGTGTGAGGAAGTACCAGGAGAGACTGAGTACAGAATGGAAAAAGGTAAGAACACTGGAAGTAAGGTCGGAATGGGATGTATTTAGGGAATCAGTGATGGAGTGCGCAAAAGATGCTTGTGGCATGAGAAGCGTGGGAGGTGGGTTGATTAGAAAGGTAGTGAGTGGTGGGATGAAGAAGTAAGATTATTAGTGAAAGAGAAGAGAGAGGCATTTGGACGATTTTTGCAGGGAAAAAATGCAACTGAGTGGGAGATGTATAAAAGAAAGAGACAGGAGGTCAAGAGAAAGGTGCAAGAGGTGAAAAAGAAGGCAAATGAGAGTTGGGGTGAGAGAGTATCATTAAATTTTAGGGAGCATAAAAAGATGTTCTGGAAGGAGGTAAATAAAGTGCGTAAGACAAGGGAGCAAATGGGAACTTCAGTGAAGGGGGCTAATGGGGAGGTGATAACAAGTAGTGGTGATGTGAGAAGGAGATGGAGTGAATATTTTGAAGGTTTGTTGAATGTGTTTGATGATAGAGTGGCAGATATAGGGTGTTTTGGTCGAGGTGGTGTGCAAAGTGAGAGGGTTAGGGAAAATGATTTGGTAAACAGAGAAGAGGTAGTAAAAGCTTTGCGGAAGATGAAAGCCGGCAAGGCAGCAGGTTTGGATGGTATTGCAGTGGAATCTATTAAAAAAGGGAGTTACTGTATTGTTGACTGGTTGGTAAGGTTATTCAATGTATGTATGACTCATGGTGAGGTGCCTGAGGATTGGCGGAATGCGTGCATAGTGCCATTGTACAAGGCAAAGGGGATAAGAGTTTGTGCTCAAATTACAGAGGTATAAGTTTGTTGAGTATTCCTGGTAAATTATATGGGAGGGTATTGATTGAGAGGGTGAAGGAATGTACAGAGCATCAGATTGGGGAAGAGCAGTGTGGTTTCAGAAGTGGTAGAGGATGTGTGGATCAGGTGTTTGCTTTGAAGAATGTATGTGAGAAATACTTAGAAAAGCAAATGGATTTGTATGTAGCATTTATGGATCTGGAGAAGGCATATGATAGAGTTGATAGAGATGCTCTGTGGAAGGTATTAAGAATATATGGTGTGGGAGGCAAGTTGTTAGAAGCAGTGAAAAGTTTTTATCGGGGATGTAAGGCATGTGTACATGTAGGAAGAGAGGAAAGTGATTGGTTCTCAGTGAATGTAGGTTTGCGGCAGGGGTGTGTGATGTCTCCATGGTTGTTTAATTTGTTTATGGATGGGGTTGTTAGGGAGGTGAATGCAAGAGTTTTGGAAAGAGGGGCAAGTATGAAGTCTGTTGTGGATGAGAGAGCTTGGGAAGTGAGTCAGTTGTTGTTCGCTGATGATACAGCGCTGGTGGCTGATTCATGTGAGAAACTGCAGAAGCTGGTGACTGAGTTAGGTAAAGTGTGTGAAAGAAGAAAGTTGAGAGTAAATGTGAATAAGAGCAAGGTTATTAGTTACAGTAGGGTTGAGGGTCAAGTCAACTGGGAGGTAAGTTTGAATGGAGAAAAACTGGAGGAAGTAAAGTGTTTTAGATATCTGGGAGTGGATCTGGCAGCGGATGGAACCATGGAAGCAGAAGTGAATCATAGGGTGGGGGAGGGAGCGAAAATCCTGGGAGCCTTGAAGAATGTGTGGAAGTCGAGAACATTATCTCAGAAAGCAAAAATGGGTATGTTTGAAGGAATAGTGGTTCCAACAATGATGTATGGTTGCAAGGCGTGGGCTATGGATAGATTTGTTTGCAGGAGGGTGGATGTGCTGGAAATGAGATGTTTGAGGACAATGTGTGGTGTGAGGTGTGAGGAGAAGTGGGAGACCAAATTGAAGGTGGAAAGATGGAGTGAAAAAGATTTTGAGTGATCGGGGCCTGAACATACAGGAGGGTGAAAGGCGGGCAATGAAGAGTGAATTGGATCGATGTGGTATACCGGGGTTGACGTGCTGTCAGTGGATTGAATCAGGGCATGTGAAGCGTCAGGGGTAAACCATGAAAAGTTGTGGGGGCCTGGATGTGGAAAGGGAGCTGTGGTTTCGGGCATTATTGCATGAGAGCTAGAGACTGTGTGTGAACGAATGGGGCTTTTGTTGCCTTTTCCTAGCGCTACCTCGCACACATGAGGGGGGAGGGGGATGGTATTCCATGTGTGGTGAGGTGGCGATGGAAATGAATTGTGTGCATGGGTATATATGTATGTGTCTGTGTGTGTGTATATATATATGTGTACATTGAAATGTATAGGTATGTATATATATTTGCGTGTGTGGACGTGTACGTATATACATGTGTATGGGGGTGGGTGGGGCCATTTCTTTCGTCTGTTTCCTAGCGCTACCTCGCAAATGCGGGAGAGAGCAACAAAGCAAAACAAATAAATAAATAAAATAACCTCGCTAACGCAGGAGACAGCGACAAAGCAAAATAAATGAATAAATAGATATCCCTGGGAATATGGGAAAAAAAAACTTCCCATGCATTCTCCGCGTGTTGTAGAAGGTGACTAAAGGGGATGGGAGCCGGGGATAGAAATCCTCCCATCCTTGTATTTTAACTTTTTAAAAAGGGAAAACACAAGGAGTCACGGGGAGTGCTCATCTTCCTCAAAGCCTCAGATTGGGGTATCTAAATTTGTGTGGATGTAACCAAGATGAGAAAAAAAGGATAGATAAGCAGTATGTTCGAGGAAAGAAACCTGGATATTTTGGCTCTGTGTGAAATGAAGCTCAAGGGTAAAGGGGAAGAGTGATTTGGGAGATGTTTTGCGAGTAAAGTCTGGGGTTGGTGAGAGGACAATAGCAAAGTAAGGAGTAGCACAACTCCTGAAACAGGAGTTGTGGCAGTATGTGATAGAGTGTAAGAAAGTAAACTCTTGATTGATATGGGTAAAACTGAAAGTGGAGGGTAAAACTGAAAATGGATGGAGAGAGATGGGTGATTATTGGTGCCTATGCACCTGGGCATGAGAAGAAAGATCATGAGAGGCAAGTGTTTTCAGAGCAGCGGAATGAGTGTGTTAGCAGTTTGAGACTGGGTTATTTGAATACAAAGGTGAGTAATGTTCCAATTAAGAGAATAATTGGTGTGTGTGGGGTGTTCAATGTTGTAATTGGAAATGGTGAAGAGCTTGTAGATTTGTGTGCTGAAAAAGGACTAGTGATTGGGAATAGCTGGTTTAAAAAGAGAGATATACATAAGTATACGTATGTAAGATATCCCTGGGGATAGGGGAGAAAGAATACTTCCCAAGCAATCCTCACATGTTGTAGGTGGCTAAAGGGGATGGGAGCGGGAGCTAGAAACCCTCCCCTCCTTGTAGTTCAACTTTCTAAAAGGGGAAACAGATGAAGGAGTAACGCAGGGAGTGCTCATCCTCCTCGAAGGCTCAGATTGGGGTGTCTAAATGTGTGTGGATGTAACCAAGATGAGGAAAAAGGAGAGATAGTTAGTATGTATGAGGAAAGGAACCTGGATGTTTTGGCTTTGAGTGAAACAAAGCTCAAGGGTAAAGGGGAAGAGTGGTTTGGGAATGTCTTGGGAGTAAAGTCCGGGGTTAGTGAGAGGACAAGAGCAAGGGAAGGAGTAGCACTACTCCTGAAACAGGAGTGGTGAGAGTATGTGATAGAGTGTAAGAATGTACACTCTAGATTGATATGGGTAAAACTGAAAGTGGATGGATAGAGATGGGAGATAATTGGTGCATATGCACCTGAGCATGAGAAGAAAGATCATGAGAGGCAAGTGTTTTGGGAGCAGCTGAATGAGTGCGTTAGTTGTTTTGATGCACAAGACCGGGTTACAGTAATGGGTGATTTGAATGCAAAGGTAAGTAATGTGGCAGTTGAGGGAATAATAAGTGTACATGGGGTGTTCAGTGTTGTAAATGGAAATGGTGAGGAGCTTGTAGATTTATGTGCTGAAAGAGGACTGGTGATTGGGAATACATGGGGTTTAAAAAGAGATATACATAAGTATATGTATGTAAGTAGGAGATATGGCCAGAGAGCGTTATTGGATTTTGTGTTAATTGGATGTTCATGTGCTGAGAGGTGGAACTAGAGGAACATCTGATCATTATCTTGTGGAGGCGAAGGTAAAGACTTGTAGAGGTTTTCAGAAAAGAAGAGAGAATGTTGGGGTGAAGAGAGAGGTGAGAGTAAGTGAGCTTGGGAAGGAGACTTGTGTGAGGAAGTACCAGGAGAGACTGAGTACAGAATGGAAAAGGTGAGAACAAAGGAGGTAAGGGGAGTGGGGGAGGAATGGGATGTATTTAGGGAAGCAGTGATGGCTTTCGCAAAAGATGCTTGTGGCATGAGAAGCATGGGGGGTGGGCAGATTAGAAAGGGTAGTGACTGGTGGGATGAAGAAGTAAGATTATTAGTGAAAGAGAAGAGAGAGGCATTTGGACGATTTTTGCAAGGAAATAATGCAAATGAGTGGGAGATGTATACAAGAAAGAGGCAGGAGGTCAAGAGAAAGGTGCAAGAGGTGAAAAAGAGGGCAAATGAGTGTTGGGGTGAGAGAGCATCATTAAATTTTAGGGAGAATAAAAAGATCTTTTGGAAGGAGGTAAATAAAGTGCATACGATGAGAAGAAATGGGAACATCAGTGAAGGGGACTAATGGGGAGGGGATAACAAGTAGTGGTGATGTGAGAAGGAAATGGCATGAGTAATTTCAAGGTTTGTTGAATTTGTTAGATGATACAGTGGCAGATATAGAGTGTTTTGGTCAAGGTGGTGTGCGAAGTGATAGAGTTAGGGAGAATGATTTGATAAACAGAGAAGAGGTAGTGAAAGCTTTATGGAACATGAAAGCCGGCAAGGTGGCGGGTTTGGATGGTATTGCAGTAGAATTTATTAAAAAAGGGGGTGTCTGTGTTGTTGACTGGTTGGTGAGGATATTCACTGTATTTATGGCTCATGTTGAAGTGCCTGAGGATTGGCAGAATGCATGCATAGTGCCATTGTACAAAGGCAAAGGGGATAAAGGTGAGTGTTCAAATTACAGTGGTATCAATTTGTTGAGTATTCCTGGGAAATTATATGGGAGGATATTGAGAGGCAGAAGGCATGTACAGAACATCAGATTGGGGAAGAGCAGTGTGGTTCCAGAAGTGGTAGAGGATATGTGGATCAGGTGTTTGATTTGAAGAATGTATGTGAGAAATACCTAGAAAAACAAATGGATTTGTATGTAGCATTTATGCATCTGGAGAAGGTATATATGAGATTTGATATAGATGCTCTGTGGAAGGTATTAAGAGTATATGGTGTGGGAGGCAAGTTGCTGGAAGCAGTGAAAAGTTTTTCATCAAGGATGTAAGGCATGTGTACGAGTAGGAAGAGAGGAAAGTGATTGCTTCTCAGTGAATGTCGGTTTGTGGCAGTTGTGCGTGATGTCTCCATGGCTGTTTAATTTGTTTATGGATGGGGTTGTTAGAGAGGTGAATGCAAGAGTTTTCGAGAGGGGGCATGTATGCATTCAGTTGTGGATGAGAGGGTTTGGGAAGTGAGTCAGTTGTTGTTTGCTGATGATACAGTGCTGGTGGCTGATTCGTGTGAGAAACTGCAGAAGCTGGTGACTGAGTTTGGTAAAGTGTGTGAAAGAAGAAAGCTGAGAGTAAATGCGAATAAGAGCAAGGTTATTAGGTGCATTAGGGTTGAGGGACAAGTCAATTGGGAGGTAAGTTTAAATGGAGAAAAACTGGAGGAAGTGAAGTGTTTTAGATATCTGGGAGTGGATTTGGCAGCGGATGGAACCATGGAAGTGGAAGTGAGTCACAGGGCAGGATAGGGGGGAAAAGTTCTGGAAGTGTTGAAAAATGTGTGGAAGGCGAGAACATTATCTCGGAAAGCAAAAGTGGGTATGTTTAAAGGAATATTGGTTCCAGCAATATTATATGTTTGCATGGCGTGGTATAGATAGCGTTGTGCAGAGGAGGTTGGATGTTTTGGAAGTGAGACGTTTGAGGACGATATGTGGTGTGAGGTGGTTTCATTGAGTAAGTAATGAAAGGGTAAGAGAGATGTGTGGTAAGAAAAATAGTGTGGTTGAGAGAGCAGAAGAGGGTGTATTGAAATGGTTTGGTCACATGGAGAGAATGAGTGAGGAAAGATTGACAAAGAGGATATATATATCAGAGGTGGAGGGAATGAGGAGAAGTGGGAGACCAAATTGAAGGTAGAGAGATGGAGTGAAAAAGATTTTGAGCGATCTTGGCCTGAACATGCAGGAGGGTGAAAGGCTGCAAGTGATAGAGTGAATTGGATCGATGTGATATACCAGGGTTGACATGCTGTCAATAGATTGAACCAGGGCATGTGAAGCATCTGGGGTAAACCATGGAAAGTTTTGTGGGGCCTGGATATGGAAAGGGAGTTGTGGTTTTGGTATATTATACATGATAGCTAGAGAGTGAATGTGAGAAAATGTGGCCTTTGTTGTTTTTTCCTAGTGCTACCTCGTGCGCATGCGGGGGGAGGGGTTGTTGTTTCATGTGTGGCGGGGTTGCGACGGGAATGAATAAAGGCAGCAAGTATGAATTATGTACATGTGTATATATGCATTTGTGTGTGTGTGTATATATATATATATATATATATATATATATATATATATATATATATATATATATATATATATATATATATCTTTTTCTTTTCTTTTAAACTATTCGCCATTTCCCGCGTTAGCGAGGTAGCGTTAAGAACAGAGGACTGGGCCTTTTTTGGAATATCCTCACCTGGCCCCCTCTGTTCCTTCTTTTGGAAAATGAAAAAAAAAAAAAAAAAAAAAAACGAGAGGGGAGGATTTCCAGCCCCCCGCTCCCTCCCCTTTTAGTCGCCTTCTACGACACGCAGGGAATACGTGGGAAGTATTCTTAATCCCCTATCCCCAGGGATAATATATATATATATATATATATATATATATATATATATATATATATATATATATATATATATATATACATTGAAATCTATAGGTATATATATGTGCGTTTATGGATATGTATGTATATACATTTGTATGTGGGTGGGTTGGGCTATTCTTTTCCTCTGTTTCCTTGCGCTAACACAGGAGACAGCAACAAAGTCTAATGATAATATCATAATGATATATTATACTTACCCGCAGTCTCCTGAGTTAGCAACGTAATGCAAGGAAACAGATGAGGAATGGCCCAACACACCCGCATACACATGTACATACATAAATGCCCACACTTGCACATATACATACAAATACATTTCAACGTATACATACATATACCTTTTTTTTTTTTCTTTTTTGCTTTGTCGCTGTCTCCCGCGTTTGCGAGGTAGCGCAAGGAAACAGACAAAAGAAATGGCCCAACCCACCCCCATACACATGTATATACATATGTCCACACACGCAAATATACATACCTACACAGCTTTCCATGGTTTACCCCAGATGCTTCACATGCCCTGATTCAATCCACTGACAGCATGTCAACCCCGGTATACCACATCGATCCAATTCACTCTATTCCTTGCCCTCCTTTCACCCTCCTGCATGTTCAGGCCCCGATCACTCAAAATCTTTTTCACTCCATCTTTCCACCTCCCAATTTGGTCTCCCACTTCTCCTCATTCCCTCTACCTCTGACACATACATCCTCTTAGTCAATCTTTACTCACTCATTCTCTCCATGCAACCAAACCATTTCAAAACACCTTCTTCTGCTCTCTCAACCACACTCTTTTTATTACCACACATCTCTCTTACCCTTTCATTACTTACTCGATCAAACCACCCCAGACCACAGATTGTCCTCAAACATCTCATTTCCAGCACATCCACCCTCCTCTGCACAACTCTATCTATGGCCCAAGCCTCACAACCATATAACATTGTCGGAACCACTATTCCTTCAAACATACCCATTTTTGCTTTCCGGGATAACGTTCTCGCCTTCCACACATTTTTCAATGCACCCAGAACTTTCGCCCCCTCCCCCACTCTGTGACTCACTTCCGCTTCCATGTTTCCATCCGCTGCCAAATCCACTCCCAGATATCTAAAACACTTCACTTCCTCCAGTTTTTCCCCATTCACCTGTACCTCCCAACTGACTTGTCCCTCAACCCTACTGTACTTAATAACCTTGCTCTTATTCACATTTACTCTCAGCTTTCTTCTTTCACATACTTTACCAAACTCAGTCACCAGCTTCTGCAGTTTCTCACTCGAATCAGCCACCAGCGCTATATCATCAGCGAACAACAACTGACTCACTTCCCAAGCTCTCTCATCCACAACAGACTGCATACTTGCCCCTCTCTCCAAAACTCTTGCATTCACCTCTCTAACAACACCATCCATAAACAAATTAAACAACCATGGAGACATCATGCACCCCTGCCGCAAACCTACATTCTCTGAGAACCAATCACTTTCCTCTCTTCCTACTCATACACATGTGTTACATCCTCGATAAAAACTTTTCACTGCTTCTAACAACTTGCTTCCCACACCATATATTCTTAATACCCTCCACAGAGTATCTCTATCAACTCTATCATATGCCTTCTACAGATCCATAAATGCTACATACAAATCCATTTGCTTTTCTAAGTATTTCTCGCATACATTCTTCAAAGCAAACTCCTGATCCACACATCCTCTACCTCTTCTGAAACCACACTGCTCTGTAAATGCCTTCATCCTCTCAATCAATACCCTCCCAAATAATTTCCCAGGAATACTCAACAAACTTATACCTCTGTAATTTGAGCACTCACCTTTATCCCCTTTGCCTTTGCACAATGGCATTATGCAAGCATTCCGCCAATCCTCAGACACCTCACCATAAGTCATACATACATTAAATAACCTTACCAACCAGTCAACAACACAGTGACGCCCTTTTTTAATAAATTCCACTGCAATACCATCCAAATCCACTGCCTTGCCGGCTTTCATCTTCCGCAAAGCTTTTACTACCTCTTCTCTGCTTACTAAATCATTCTCCCTAACCATCTCACTTTGCACACCACCTCGACCAAAACACCCTATATCTGCTACTCTATCATCAAACACATTCAACAAACCTTCAAAATACTCACTCCATCTTCTCACATCACCACTATTTGTTATCACCTCCCCATTAGCCCTCTTCACTGATGTTCCCATTTGTTCCCTTGTCTTACACACTTTATTTACCTCCTTCCAAAACATCTTTTTATTCTCCCTAAAATTTAATGATACTCTCTCACCCCAACTCTCATTTGCCCTCTTTTTCACCTCTTGCACCTTTCTCTTGACCTCCTGCCTCTTTCTTTCATGCACCTCCCAATCATTTGCAGTATTTCCCTAAAAAAATCGTCCAAATGCCTCTCTCTTCTCTTTCATTAATAATCTTACTTCTTCATCCCACCACTCACTATCCTTTCTAATCTGCCCACCACCCACGCTTCTCATGCCGCAAGCATCTTTTGCGCAAGCCATCACTGCTTCCCTAAATACATCCCATTCCCCCCACTCCCCTTATGTCCTTCGTTGTCACCTTTTTCCATTCTGTACTCAGTCTCTCTTGGTACTTTGTCACACAAGTCTCCTTCCCAAGCTCACTTACTCTCACCACTCTCTTCACCCCAAAATTCTCTGTTCTGAAAACCTCTACAAATGTTCACCTTCGCCTCCACAAGATAATGATCAGACAACCCTCCAGCTGCACCTCTCAGCACATTAACATCCAAAAGTCTCTCTTTCACGCATCTATTAATTATCATAATAACCAGAGAAAACTTATTTAGTTAAAAGAACAAAAATAAAAAAAAAAATCCTGTAACCCTACACCTCCAAATATACCTGCCCTCTGATACTGGGGAGGTGAAAACTGATGAGTCACTTGATGAATCAACTTCTGTAGCAAAGAGGAAAGTTTCATTTTCATTACACTAGCCATGGGTTGAGGATGCATATGAATTAACCGAGGGGCAGATAATGAACCCATGGGATTGAGAACAATGTTTATGGTAACAGACAAATAAAAGAAAGTTGATACTACACTGAAAACTGAGAACATAGATTTTTATATTTTTTTATTATACTTTGTCGCTGTCTCCCGCATTTGCGAGGTAGCGCAAGGAAACAGACATATACCTACACAGACATATTAATATATACACATGTACATATCTATACCCTCTGCCTTTATCCATTCTCGTCATCACCCTGGCACCCATAAACGCCCACACTTGCACATATACATGTCTTTCACCCTACTGTATGTTCAGGCCCCGATCACTCAAAATCTTTTTCACTCCATCCTTCCACTTCCAATATGGTCTCCTGCTTTTTCATCTTCCTATCTACCTCTGACACATATATCCTCTTTGTCAATCTTTCCTCACTCATTCTCTCCATGTGTCCGAACCATTTGAACACACTATTTTCTGCTCTACTCACCCACACTCTTTTTATCACCACACATCTTTCGTACCCTTTCATTACTTAATCAATCAAACCACCTCATACCACATATTGTCCTCAAACATCTCATTTCCATCGCATCTATCCTCCTCCGCACAACCCTATCTATAGCCCATGCCTCAAAACCATATAACGTTGTTGAAACCTCAAACATACGTAATGCCCTAAGGAACATAGATTGAAATGATGATAATTTAACTCTGTCATGTTGAGATGAGTAATAATGGATATATGAGCATACATTGGTGGGTTTTCTGTATATGCTAAACTTAAACTTGTTTCCTTGTCTATAGATCATGCAATCTAAAAATGGTAACATACCATTATTTTCATTTTCTACAATTTGGTCTCCCACTTCTCGTTCCCTCCACCTCCGACAAATATATCCTCTTGGTCAATCTTTCCTCACTCATTCTCTCCATGTGACCAAAACATTTCAAAACACCCTCTTCTGCTTTCTCAACCACACTCTTTTTATTTCCACACATCTCTCTTACCCTTACATTACTTACTCGATCAAACCACCTCACACCACATATTGTCCTCAAACATCTCATTTCCAGCACATCCATCCTCCTGCACACAACTCTATCCATAGCCCACGCCTCGCAACCATACAACATTTCTGGAACCACTAATCCTTCAAACATACCCATTTTTGCTTTCTGAGATAATGTTCTCAACTTCCAAACATTCTTCAAGGCACCCAGAATTTTCGCCCCCTCCCCCACCCTATGATTCACTTCCGCTTCAATGGTTCCATCCGCTGCCAGATCCACTCCCAGATATCTAAAACACTTTACTTCATCCAGTTTTTCTCCATTCAAACTTACCTCCCAATTGACTTAACCCTCAACCCTACTGTACCTAATAACCTTGCTCTTATTCACATTTACTCTTAACTTTCTTCTTTCACACACTTTACCAAACTCAGTCACCAGCTTCTGCAGTTTCTCACATGAATCAGCCACTAGCGCTGTATCATCAGCGAACAGCAACTGACTCATTTCCCAAGATCTCTCATCCACAACAGACTGCATACTTGTCCCTCTTTCCAACACACTTGCATTCACCTCTCTAACAACCCCATCTATAAACAAATTAAACAACCATGGAGACATCACACACACCCCTGCTGCAAACCTACATTCACTGAGAACCAATCACTTTCCTCTCTTCCTACATGTACACATGCCTTACATCCTTGATAGATACTTTTCACTGCTTCTAACAACTTGCCTCCCACACCATATATTCTTAGTACCTTCCACAGAGCATCTCTATCAACTCTATCATATGCCTTCTCCAGATCCATAAATGCTACCTACAAATCCATTTGCTTTTCTAAATATTTCTCACATACATTCTTCAAAGCAAACACTTGATCCACACATCCTCTACCACTTCTGAAACCACACTGCTCTTCCCCAATCTGATGCTCTGTACATGCCTTCACCCTCTCAATCAATACCCTCCCATAATCAACAAACTTATACCTCTGAAATTTGAGCACTCACTCTTATCCCCTTTGCCTTTGTACAATGGCACTATGCAAGCATTCCGCCAATCCTCAGGCACCTCACCATGAGTCATACATACATTAAATAACCTTACCAACCAGTCAACAATACAGTCACCACCTTTTTTAATAGATTCCACTGCAATACCATCCAAACCTGCTGCCTTGCCAGCTTTCATCTTCCGCAAAGCTTTTACTACCTCTTCTCTGTTTATCAAATCATTTTCCCTAACCCTCTCACTTTGCACACCACCTTGACCAAAACACCCTATATCTGCCACTCTATCATCAAACACATTCAACAAACCTTCAAAATACTCACTCCATCTCCTTTTCACATCACCACTACTTGTTATCACCTCCCCATTAGCCCCCTTCACTGAAGTTCCTATTTGTTCCCTTGTCTTACGCACTTTATTTACCTCCTTCCAGAACATCTTTTTATTCTCCCTAAAATTTAATGATACTCCCTCACCCCAACTCTCATTTGCCCTCTTTTTCACCTCTTGCACCTTTCTCTTGACCTCCTGCCTCTTTCTTTTATACATCTCCCACTCATTTGCATTTTTTCCCTGCAAAAATCGTCCAAATGCCTCTCTCTTCTCTTTCACTAATAATCTTACTTCTTCATCCCACCACTCACTACCCTTTCTAATCAACCCACCTCCCACACTCCTCATGCCACAAGCATCTTTTGCGCAAGCCATCACTGACTCCCTAAATACATCCCATTCCTCCCCCACTCCCCTTACCTCCTTTGTTCTCACCTTTTTCCATTCTGTACTCAGTCTCTCCTGGTACTTCCTCACACAAGTCTCCTTCCCAAGCTCACTTACTCTCACCACCCTCTTCACCCCAACATTCTCACTTCTTTTCTGAAAACCCATACAAATCTTCACCTTCGCCTCCACAAGATAATGATCAGACATCCCTCCAGTTGCACCTCTCAGCACATTAACATCCAAAAGTCTCTTTCGCGCGCCTGTCAATTAACACGTAATCCAATAACGCACTCTGGCCATCTCTCCTACTTCCGTACGTATACCTATGTATATCTCGCTTTAGCGAGGTAGCGCAAGGAAACAGACGAAAGAATGGCCCAACCCATCCACATACACATGTATATACATACACGTCCACACACGCAAATATACATGCCTATACATCTCAATGTACACATATATATACACACAGACATATACATATATACATGTACATAATTCATACTGTCTGCCTTTATTCATTCCCATCGCCACCTCGCCACACATGGAATAACAACCTCCTCCCCCCCTCATGTGTGCGAGGTAGCACTAGGAAAAGACAACAAAGGCCCCATTCGTTCACACTCAGTCTCTAGCTGTCATGAAATAATGCACCGAAACCACAGCTCCCTTTCCACATCCAGGCCTCACACAACTTTCCATGGTTTACCCCAGACGCTTCACATGCCCTGGTTCAATCCATTGACAGCACGTCGACCCAGGTATACCACATCGTTCCAATTCACTCTATTCCTTGCCCGCCTTTCACCCTCCTGCATGTTCAGGACCCGATCACTCAAAATCTTTTTCATTCCATCTTTCCACCTCCAATTTGGTCTCCCACTTCTCGTTCCCTCCACCTCTGACACATATATCCTCTTGGTCAATCTTTCCTCACTCATTCTCTCCGTGTGACCAAACCATTTCAAAACAACCTCTTCTGCTCTCTCAACTACACTTTTTTTATTACCGCACATTTCTCTTACCCTTACATTACTCACTTGATCAAACCACCTCACACCACATATTGTCTTCAAACATCTCATTTCCAGCACATCCACCCTCCTGCACACAACTCTATCCACAACGCAAGCCTCGCAACCATACAACATTGTTGGAACCACTATTCCTTCAAACATATTTCTATGAGTCCACGGAGAAAATGAAACAAGATAAGTTCCCATGTGCACTTTCGTGTAATAATCACATCATCAGGGGAGACACAAGAAATATAACAGTCAGCTGATATACATCGAAGAGACGAAGCTACGACACCATTTGGTAAACATGTGATTGTCCAAAACATACAACGAGCGTTCATAAACTTATCACTTTACAAAAATTTTATCAACAATAAGGTTATCGAATTTGTATAGACCATCACTAATATTAAGATTATAATTCTTTGTGTATTCAATAATAGAAGATTCAATGATATTTCTCTTGGTAATAGAGTTAGAGTTAATAACTGAGATTGCGTTACTCCAGTCAATACAATGATCATAGTTTTTAACATGATTAAACAAGGCATTTGATTCTTGTCCCATTCTTATACTATATTTATGTTGCTTAAGTCTAACAGAAAGATCCTTACCAGTCTGTCCAACATAAAATCCATCACAGTTTCCACAAGGCACTTTATAGATGCATCCAAGAGAATTTTCTGGTGAATTCCTAATTAAGATATTCTTTATAGTATTATTGTTGCTAAAGGCAACATTTACATTAAAGGATTTCAGCAACAGTCCTTTTTTTAAGCAGCCAGTCCTTTTTTAGCACACAAGTCTGCAAGCTCTTCACCATTTCCATTTACAACACTGAACACCCCATGTACACCAATTATTCACTCGACTGCCACATTACTCACTTTTGCATTCAAATCACCCATCACTATAACCCAGTCTCGTGCATCAAAACTACTAACACACTCACTCAGCTGCTCCTAAAACACTTGCCTCTCATGTTTTTTCTTCTCATGCCCAGATGCATAGGCACCAATAATCACCCATCTCTCTCCATCCACTTTTAGTTTTACTCATATCAATCTAGAGTTTACTTTCTTACACACCATCACATACTCCCACCACTCATGTTTCAGAAGTAGTCATACTGCTTCTCTTGCTCTTGTCCTCTCACCAACCCCTGACTTTACACCCAAAACATTCCCAAACCACTGTTCCCCTTTGCCCTTGAGCTTCATTTCACTCAGAAGAACCAAAATATTCAGGTTCTTTTCCTCAAACATACTACCTATCTCTCCTTTTTTCCCATCTTGGTTACATCCACATATTTAGACACCCCAATCTCAGCCTTAGAGAAAGATGAGCACTCATCTTTTGTTTCCCCTTTTAGAAAGTTAGAATACAAGGAGGGGTGGGTTTCTGGTCTCCCGCTCCCATCTCTTTTAGTCGCCTTCTACAACACGTGAGGAATGCATGGGAAGTATTCTTTCTCCCCTATCGATATGGGAACTTCACTGAAGGGGGCTAATGGGGAGGTGATAACAAGTAGTGGTGAAGTGAGAAGGAGATGGAGTGAGTATTTTGAAGGTTTGTTGAATGTGTTTAATGATAGGGTGGCAGATATAGGGTGTTTTGGTCGAGGTGGTGTGCAAAGTGAGAGGGTTAGGGAAAATGATATGGTAAACAGAGAAGAGGTAGTAAAAGCTTTGCGAAAGATGAAAGCCAGCAAGGCAGCGGGTTTGGATGGTATTGCAGTGGAATTTATTAAAAAAGGGGGTGACTGGTTGGTAAGGTTATTTAATGTATGTATGATTCATGGTGAGGTGCCTGAGGATTGGCGGAATACTTGCATAGTACCATTGTACAAAGGCAAAGGGGACAAAGGTGAGTGCTCAAATTACAGAGGTATAAGTTTGTTGAGTATTCCTGGTAAATTATATGGGGGGGTATTGATTGAGAGGGTGAAGGCATGTACAGAGCATCAGATTGGGGAAGAGCAGTGTGGTTTCAGAAGTGGGAGAGGATGTGTGGATCAGGTGTTTGCTTTAAAGAATGTATGGGAGAAATACTTAGAAAAGCAAATGGATTTGAATGTAGCATTTATGGATCTGAAGAAGGCATACGATAGAGTTGATAGAGATGCTCTGCGGAAGGTATTAAGAATATATGGTGTGGGAGGCAAGTTGTTAGAAGCAGTGAAAAGTTTTTATCGAGGATGTAAGGCATGTGTACGTGTGGGAAGAGAGGAGAGTGATTGGTTCTCAGCGAATGAAGGTTTGCGGCAGGGGTGTATGATGTCTCCATGGTAGTTTATTTGTTTATGGATGGGGTTGTTAGGGAGGTAAATGCAAGAGTTTTGGAAAGAGGGGCAAGTATGCAATCTGTTGTGGATGAGAGAGCTTGGGAAGTGAGTCATTTGTTGTTCGCTAATGATACAGCGTTGGTGGCTGATTCATGTGAGAAACTGCAGAAGCTGGAGACTGAGTTTGGTAAAGTGTGTGAAAGAAGAAAGTTGAGAGTAAATGTGAATAAGAGCAAGGTTATTAGGTACAGTAGGGTTGAGGGTCAAGTCAATTTGGAGGTAAGTTTGAATGGAGAAAAACTGGAGGAAGTGAAGTGTTTTAGATATCTGGGAGTGGATCTGGCAGCGGATGGAATCATGGAAGCGGAAGTGAATCATAGGGTGGGGGAGAGGTTGAAAATTCTGGGAGCCTTGAAGAATGTGTGGAAGTTAAGAACATTATCTCGGAATGCAAAAATGGGTATGTTTGAAGGAATAGTGGTTCCAACAATGTTGTATGGTTGCAAGGCGTGGGCTATGGATAGAGTTGTGTGCAGGAGGGTGGATGTACTGGAAATGAGATGTTTGAGGACAGTATGTGGTGTGAGGAGGTTTGATCTAGTAAGTAATAATAGGGTAAGAGAGATGTGTGGTAATAAAAAGAGTGTGGTTGAGAGAGCAGAAGAGGGTGTTTTGAAATGGTTTGGTCACATGGAGAGAGAGTGAGGAAACATTGACAAAGAGGATATATGTGTCAGAGGTGGAGGGAATGAGGAGAAGTGGGAGACCAAATTGGAGGTGGAAAGATGAAGTGAAAAAGATTTTGAGTGATCGGGGCCTGAACATGCAGGAGGGTGAAAGGCATGCAAGGAATAGAGTGAATTGGAACAATGTGGTATACCGGGTTCGACGCGCTGTCAATGGATTGAACCAGGGCATGTGAAGCATCTGGGGTAAACCATGGAAAGCTCTGTGGGGACTGGATGTGGAAAGGGAGCTGTGGTTTCGGTGCACTATTACATGACAGCTAGGGACTGAGTGTGAAGGAATGGGGCCTTTGTTATCTTTTCCGGGTGCTACCTCGCACACATGAGTAGGGAGGGGGTTGTTATTTCATGTGTGGCAGGGTAGCGATGGGAATGGTTCAATCCACTGAGAGCGCATCGACCCCGGTATAACACAATTCACTCTATTCCTTGCACGCCTTTCACCCTCCTGCATGTTCAGCCCTGATCACTCAAAATCTTTTTCACATCCATCTTTCCACCTCCAATTTGGTCTCCCACTTCTTGTTCCCTCCACCTTTGACACATATATCCTCTTTGTTGATCTTTCCTCACTCATTCTCTCCATGTGACCAAACCATTGCAAAACACCCTCTTCTGCTCTCTCAACCACACTCTTTTTATTATCACACATCTCTCTTACCCTTTTATTACTTACTCGACCAAACCACCTAACACCACATATTTTCCTGAAACATCTCATTTCCAGCACATCCACCCTCCTCAGCACAGCTCTATCTATAGCCCATGCCTCGCAACCATATAATATTGTTGGAAACACTATTCCTTCAAACATACCTATTTTTGCTTTCTGAGATAATGTTCTCGACTTCCACACATTCTTCAACGCTACCAGAACTTTTGCCCCCTCCCCCATCCTACGATTCATTTCCACTTCCGTGGTTCCATCCGCTGCCAGATCCACTCCCAGATATCTAAAACACTTCACTTCCTCCAGTTTTTCTCCATTCAAACTTACCTCCCAATTGACTTGACCCTCAACCCTACTGTACCTAATAATCTTGCTCTTATTCACATTTACTCTCAGCTTTCTTCTTTCACACACTTTACCAAACTCAGTTACCAGCTTCTGCAGTTTCTCACCCAAATCAGCCACCAGCGCTGTATCATCAACGAACAACAACTGACTCATTTCCCAAGCACTCTCATCCACAATAGACTACATACTTGCCCCTCCTTCCAAAACTCTTGCATTCACCTTCCTAACAGCCCAATCCATAAACAAATTAAACAACCATGGAGACATCATGCACCCCTGCCGTAAACCAATATTCACTGAGAATCAATCACTTTCCTCTCTTCCTACAAGTACACATGCCTTACATCCTCAATAAAAACTTTTCACTGCTTCTAATAACTTGCCTCCCACACAATATATTCTTAATACCTTCAAAAAAGCATCTCTATCAACTCTTATCATATGCCTTCTCCAGATCCATATATGCTACATACAAATCCATTTGCTTTTCTAAGTATTTCTCACATACATTCTTCAAAGCAAACACCTGATCCACACATCCTCTACCACTTCTGAAAGCACACTGCTCTTCCCCAGTCTGATGCTCTGTACATGCCTTCACCTTCTCAATCAATACTCTCCCATATAATTTACCAGGAATACTCAACAAACTTATACCTCTGTAATTTGAGCACTCACTTTTATCCCCACTGACCTTGTAGAATGGCACTATGCAAGCATTTTGCCAATCCTCAGGCACCTCACCAGGAGTCATACATACAGTAAATAACCTTACCAACCAGTCAACAATACAGTCACCCCATTTATTGATAAATTCCAGTGCAATGCCATCCAAACCTGCTGCCTTGCCAGCTTTCATCTTACGCAATGCTTTTACTACCTCTTCTCTGTTTACCAAATCATTCTCCCTAACCTTTTAACTTTGCACACCACCTCGACCAAAACACCCTATATCTGCCACTCTATCATCACACACATTCAACAAACCTTCAAAATACTCACTTCATCTCCTCACATCACCACTAATTGTTATCACCTCCCCATTAGTCCCCTTCACTGAAGTTCCCATTTGTTCCCTTGTCTTATGCACTTTATTTACCTCCTTCCAAAACATCTCTTTATTCTCCCTGAAATTTAATGATACTCTCTCACCCCAACTCTCACTTGCCCTATTTTTTCACCTCATGCACCTTTCTCTTGACCCCCTGCCTCTTTCTTTTATACATCTCCCACTCATTTGCATTATTTCCCAGCAAAAATCGTTCAAATGCCTCACTCTTCTCTTTCACTAATAATCTTACTTCTTTATCTCACCGCTCACTACCCTTTCTAATATGCCCACCTTCCATGCTTCTCATTCCACAAGCATCTTTTGTGCAAGCCATCACTGCTTCCCTAAATACATCCCATTCCTCCCCCACTCCCCTTACCTCCTTTGTTCTCACCTTTTTCCATTCTGTACTCAGTCTCTCCTGGTAATTTCTCACACAAGTCTCCTTCCCAAGCTCACTTACTCTCACCACTCTCTTCACCCCAACATTGTCTCTTCTTTTCTGAAAACCTCTACAAATCTTCACCTTCGCCTTCACAAGATAATGATCAGACATCCCTCCAGTTGCAGACTTTTGGATGTTCAAAAGTCTCTCTTTCGCATGCTTATCAATTAACACGTAATCTAATAACACTCTCTGGCCATCTCTCCTACTTACATACGTATCCTCATGTATATCTCTTTTTAAATCAGGTATTCTCAATCACCAGTCCTTTTTCAGCACATAAATCTACAAGCTCTTCACTATTTCCATTTACAACACTGAACACCCCACATGTGCACCAATTATTCCCTCAACTGCCACATTACTCACCTTTGCATTCAAATCACCCATCACTATAACCCGGTCTTGTGCATCAAAACTACTAACATACTCACTCAGCTGCTTCCAAAACACTAGCCTCTCATGATCTTTCTTCTCATGCCTAGGTGCATATGCACCAATAATCACCCATCTCTCTCCATCCACTTTCAGTTTTACCCATATCAATCTAGAGTTTACTTTCTTATACTCTATCACATACTCCCACTACTCCTGTTTCAGGAGTAGTGCTACTCCTTCCCTTGCTCTCGTCCTCTCACTAACCCCTGACTTTACTCCCGAGACATTCCCAAATCACTCTTCCCCTTTACCCTTGAGCTTCATTTCACTCAGAGCCAAAACATCCAGGTTCCTTTTCTCATCTTGCTTACATCCACACACATTTAGACACCCCAATCTGAGCCTTCATGGAAGATGAGCACTCCCCGCGTGACTCTTTCTTCTGTTTCCCCTTTAGAAAGTTAAGATACAAAGAGGGGAGGGTTTATATAAATAAAAAAATTATATACATAATTGTTTTATATCATTATACTTTGTTGCTGTCTTCCGCTTTAGCTAAGTAGCGCAAAGAAACAGACGAAAGAATGGCCCACCCCACCCACATACACATCTATATACATACACATCCACATATACATACCTAAAAATTTCAACGTATGCATATATTTATACATACACAGACATGTACAGGTATACATATGTACATAATTCATACTTGTTGCCTTTGTTCATTCCCGTCGCCACCCAGTCACACATGAAATGACAACTTCCTCTCCCTGCAGGCACGTGTGGCAGTGCTAGTAAAAGACAACAAAGGCCACATTCATTCACACTCAGTCTCTAGCTGTCATGCATAATGCACCGAAATCACAGCTCCCTTTTCACATCCAGCCCCCACAGAACTTTCTATGGGTTACCTCAGATGCTTCATATGCCCTGGTTCAATCCATGTCAGTACATCGACCCTGGTATACCACATCGTTCCAATTCACTCTATTCCTCTCAAGCCTTTCACCCTCCTGCATGTTCAGGCCCCGATTGCTCAAAATCTTTTTCACTCTACCCTTCCACCTCATATTTGGTCTCAAACTTCTCCTCATTCCCACCAACTCTGACACATATATCCTCTTTGTCAATCTTTCCTCACTCATTCTCTCCATGTGACCAAACCATTTCAATACACCCTCTTCTGTTCTTTCAACCAAACTCTTTTTTTTACCACACATCTGTCTTACCCTTTCATTACTTATTCGAACAAACCACCTCACACCACATACTGTCCTGAAACACCTCATTTCTAAGACATCCACCCTTTCTCCGCACAACTCTATCTATAGCCCACGCCTCGCCTACCATATAACATTGTTGGAACCACTATTCCTTCAAACATATCCATTTTTGCTTTCCGAGATAATGTTCTCGACTTCCACATATTCTTCAACGCTACCAGAACTTTTGCCCCCTCCCCCACCCTGTGACTCACCTCCGCTTCTATGGTTCCATGCAATGCCAAATCCACTCCCACATATCTAAAACACTTCACTTCCTCCAATTTTTCTCCATTCAAACTTACCTCCCAATTGACTTGTCTCTCAACCCTACTGTACCTAATAACCTTGTTCTTATTCACATTTACTCTCAGCTTTCTTCTTTCACACACTTTACCATACCTAGTCACCAACTTCTGCAGTTTCTCACACAAATCAGCCACCAGTGCTGTATCATCAGCAAACAATTGACTCACTTCCCAAGCACTCTCATCCACAACAGGCTGTATATTTGCCTCTCTCTCCAAAACTCTTGCATTCATCTCTCTAACAACCCCATCCATAAACAAATTAAACAATCATGGAGACATCACGCACCCCTGCTGCAAACCAACATTCACTGAGAACCAATCACTTTCTTCTCTTCCTACTCGTACACATGCCTTACATCCTTGATAAAATCTTTTCACTGTTTCTAATATTTTGCCTCCCACACCATATATTCTTAATACCTTCCAAAAAGCATCTCTATCAACTCTATCATATGCCTTCTCCAGATCCATAAATGATACATATAATTCCATCTTTTTTTTTAAGTATTTCTCACATACATCCTTCAAAGCACACACCTGATCCACACATCCTCTACCACTTCTGAAACCACACTGATCTTCCCCAATCTGATGTTCTGTACATGCCTTCACCCTCTCAATCAAAACCCTCACATATAATTTCCCAGGAATACTCAACAGACTTATACCTCTGTAATTTGTACACTCACCTTTATCCCCTTTGCCTTTGCACAATAGCACTATGCATGCATTCCACTAATCCTGAGGCACTTCATCATGAGCAATACATACACTGAATATCCTCACCAACCAGTGAACATCACAGTCACCCCCTTTTTTAATAAATTCCACTTGAATACCATCTGAATCCGCCACCTTACCAGCCTTCATCTTCCGCAAAGCTTTCACTACCTCTTCTCTGTTTACCAAATTATTTTCCCATTCTCACTTTGCACGCCACCTCAACCAAAGCACCCTATATCTGCCACTCTATCATCAAACACATTCAACAAACCTTCAAAATACTCAATCCATCTCCTCACATCACCACTACTTGTTATTACTCCCCTTCACCGATGTTCCCATTTGTTCCCTTGTCTTACGCACTTTATTTACCTCCTTCCAAAACATCTTTTTATTCTTCCTAGAATTTAATAATACTCTCTCACCCCAACTCTCATTTGTCTTCTTTTTCACCTCTTGCACCTTTCTCTTGACCTCCTGCCTCTTTCTTTTATACATCTCCCAGTCAATTCCACCATTTCCCTGCAAAACTCGTCCAAATGCCTCTCCCTTCTCTACCAATAATAATCTTACTCCTTCATCCCACCACTCACTACCCTTTCTAATCTGCACACCTCCCACGCTTCTCATGCCACAAGCATCTTTTGTGCAAGCCATCACTGCTTCCCTAAATACATCCTATTCCTTCCCCACTCCCCTTACATTTATATATACATATAGGCTAGATTGGAAAAATTGTAAAGGGGAGATGATATGGCACTGCCACGTAGTATGTAGAGACAATCACAATAATGCAATCGGTAAACACTCTCATGAAAATGATCACCCCGTAGATCTTGAAAAATCCCGTTATACTATACCCCTCTGCTGATTATGCCACAAGCAATGTCACTGGATGTGTCTTTATTGCTAATACGAAGAACTTAATTTGTCTCCAGGCAACTTTAAAGCCCATCCTATCATCAACCAAATCATTATGAGAATTGATGAAACATGAAAACAAAAAAAAAGTTGTTCAAGACAACAAGCTATCCAGGTCAAACCCTGCCACAGTTATTGCCGGTCAACTCAAACAGTATGTGGTCTGTAATGGTAGACACTAAACGACAGCACTCTGTTGTGATGTTGGAGGACTGTCTCCATGAAATATGTCGTGGAACATTTACAGAAAAATTATGTTAAAGAAAATTATATGACCTACTGAAATGCCTCCCACGCATTCCTCACGTGTCGTAGAAGGTGACTAAAGGGAACGGGAGTGAGGGGCCAGAAACCCCCCACTCCTTGTATTTTAACTTTCTAAAAGGGGAAACAGAAAAAGGAGTCACACAGAGAGTGCTCATCCTCCTCGAAGGCTCAGATTGGGGTGTCTAAATGTGTGTGCATGTAACCAAGATGAGAAAAAAGGAGAGATAGGTAGTATGTTTGAGGAAAGGAACCTGGATGTTTTGGCTCTGAGTGAAAGGAAGCTCAAGGGTAAAGGGGAAGAGTGGTTTGGGAATGTCTTGGGAGTAAAGTCAGGGGTTAGTGAGAGGACAAGAGCAAGGGAAGGAGTAGCACTACTCCTGTAACAGGAGTTGTGGGAGTATGTGATAGAGTGTAAGAAAGTAAACTCTACGTTGATATGGGTAAAACTGAAACTTGATGAAGAGAGATGGGTGATCATTGGTGCATACGCACCAGGGCATGAGAAGAAAGATCATGAGAAACAAGTGTTTTGGTTTTGATGCACAAGATCGGGTTATAGTGATGGGTGATTTGAATGCAAAGGTGAGTAATGTGGCAGTTGAGGGAATAATTGGTATACATGGGGTGTTCAGTGTTGTAAATGGAAATGGTGATGAGTTTGTAGATTTATGTGCTGAAAAAGGACTGGTGATTGGGAATACCTGGTTTAAAAAGCGAGATATACATAAGTATACGTATGTAAGTAGGAGAGATGGCCAGAGAGCATTATTGGATTACGTGTTAATTGATAGGCACACGAAAGAGAGACTTTTGGATGTTAACGTGCTGAGAGGTGCAACTGGAGGGATGTCTGATCATTATCTTGTGGAGGCGAAGGTGAAGACTTGTAGGGGTTTTCAGAAGAGAGAATGTTGGGGTGAAGAGAGGAGTGAGAGTAAGTGAGCTTGGGATGGAGACTTGTGTGAGGAAGTACCAGGAGAGACTGAGTACAAAATGGAAAAAGGTGAGAACAAAGGAGGTAAGGGGAGTGGGGGAGGAATGGGATGTATTTAGCGAAGCAGTGATGGATTGCGCAAAAGATGCTTGTGGCATGAGAAGCGTGGGAGGTGGGTTGATTAGAAAGGGTAGTGAGTGGTGGGATGAAGAAGTAAGAGTATTAGTGAAAGAGAAGAGAGAGGCATTTCGACGATTTTTGCAGGGAAAAAATGCAAATGAGTGGGAGATGTATAAAAGAAAGAGGCAGGAGGTCAAGAGAAAGGTGCAAGAGGTGAAATAGAGGGCAAATGAGAGTTGGGGTGAGAGAGTATCATTAAATTTTAGGGAGAATAAAAAGATGTTTTGGAAGGAGGTAAATAAAGTGAGTAAGACAAGGGAGCAAATGGGAACTTCTGTGAAGGGGCTAATGGGGAGGTGATAACAAGTATTGGTGATGTGAGAAGGAGATGGAGTGAGTATTTTGAAGGTATGTTGAATCTGTTTCATGATAGAGTGGCAGATATAGGGTGTTTTGGTCGAGATGGTGTGCAAAGTGAGAGGGTTAGGGAAAATGATTTGGTAAACACAGAAGAGGTAGTAAAAGCTTTGCAGAAGATGAAAGCCGGCAAGGCAGCAGGTTTGGATGGTATTGCTGTGGAACTTATTAAAAAAGGGGGTGACTGTATTGTTGACTGGTTGGTAAGGTTATTTAATGTATGTATGATTCATGGTGAGGTGCCTGAGGATTGGCGCAATGCTTGTACAGTGCCATTGTACAAAGGCAAAGGTGATAAGAGTGAGTGCTCAAATTACAGAGGTATAAGTTTGTTGAGTATTCCTGGTAAATTATATGGGAGGGTATTGATTGAGAGGGTGAAGGCATGTACAGAGCATCAGACTGGTAAAGAGCAGTGTGGTTTCAGAAGTGGTAGAGGACGTGTGGATCAACAGTTTGCTTTGAAGAATGTATGTGAGAAATACTTAGAAAAGCAAATGGATTTGTATGTACCATTTATGGATCTGGAGAAGGCATATGATAGAGTTGATAGAGATGCTCTGTGGAAGGTATTAAGAATATATGGTGTGGGAGGCAAGTTGTCAGAAGCAGTGAAAAGTATCTATCGAGGATGTAAGGCATGTGTACGTGTAGGAAGAGAGGAAAGTGATTGGTTCTCAGTGAATGAAGGTTTGCGGCAGGGGTGTGTGATGTCTCCATGGTTGTTTAATTTGTTTATGGATGGGATTGTTAGGGAGGTGAATGCAAGAGTTTTGGAAAGAGGGGAAAGTATGAAGTCTGTTGTGGATGAGAGAGCTTGGGAAGTGAGTCAGTTGTTGTTCGCTGATGATACAGCGCTGGTGGCTGATTCATGTGAGAAACTGCAGAAGCTGGTGACTGAGTTTGGTAAAGTGTGTGAAAGAAGAAAGTTAAGAGTAAATGTGAATAAGAGCAAGGTTATTAGGTACAGTACGGTTGAGGGTCAAGTCAATTGGGAGGTAAGTTTGAATGGAGAAAAACTGGAGGAAGTAAAGTGTTTTAGATATCTGGGAGTGGATCTGGCAGCGGATGGAACCATGGAAGCGGAAGTGAATCATACTGTAGGGGAGGGGGCGGAAATCCTGGGAGACTTGAAGAATGTGTGGAAGTCGAGAACATTATCTCGGAAAGCAAAAATGGGTATGTTTGAAGGAATAGTGGTTCCAACAATGTTGTATGGTTGCGAGGCGTGGGCTATGGATAGAGTTGTGCGCAGGAGGGTGGATGTGCTGGAAATGAGATGTTTGAGGACAATGTGTGGTGTGAGGTGGTTTGATCGAGTAAGTAATGTAAGGGTAAGAGAGATGTGTGGCAATAAATAGAGCGTGGTTGAGAGAGCAGAGGAGGGTGTTTTGAAATGGTTTGGGCACATGGAGAGAATGAGTGAGGAAAGATTGACCAAGAGGATATATGTGTCGGTGGTGGAGGGAACGAGGAGAAGTGGGAGACCAAATTGGAGGTGGAAAGATGGAGTGAAAAAGATTTTGTGTGATCGGGGCCTGAACATGCAGGAGGGTGAAAGGAGGGCAAGGAATAGAGTGAATTGGATCGATGTGGTATACTGGGGTTGACGTGCTGTCAGTGGATTGAATCAGGGCATGTGAAGCGTCTGGGGTAACCCATGGAGAGTTGTGTGGGGCCTGGATGTGGAAAGGGAGCTCTGGTTTTGGGCATTATTGTATGACAGCTGGAGACTGAGTGTGAACGAATGGGGCCTTTGTTGTCTTTTCCTAGTGCTACCTCGCACACATGAGGGGGGAGGGGGATGGTATTCCATGTGTGGCGAGGTGGCGATGGGAATGAATAAAGGCAGACAGTGTGAATTGTGTGCATGGGTGTATATGTATATGTCTGTGTGTGTATATATATGTGTACATTGAGATGTATAGGTGTGTATATTTGCGTGTGTGGACGTGTATGTATATACATTGTGTATGGGGTGGATTGGGCCATTTCTTCGTCTGTTTCCTTGCGCTACCTCGCAAATGCGGGAGACAGCGACAAAGCAAAATAAATAAATAAAGGGTAAAGGGGAAGAGTGGTTTGGGAATGTCTTGGGAGTAAAGTCAGGGGTTAGTGAGAGGACAAGAGCAAGGGAAGGAGTAGCAGTACTCCTGAAACAGGAGTTGTGGGAGTATGTGATAGAATGTAAGAAAGTAAATTCTCGATTAATATGGGTAAAACTGAAAGTTGATGGAGAGAGATGGGTGATTATTGGTGCATATGCACCTGGGCATGAGAAGAAAGATCATGAGAGGCAAGTGTTTTGGGAGCAGCTGAATGAGTGTGTTAGTGGTTTTGATGCGCGAGACCGGGTTATAGTGATGGGTGATTTGAATGCAAAGGTGAGTAATGTGGCAGTTGAGGGAATAATTGGTATACATGGGGTGTTCAGTGTTGTAAATGGAAATAGTGAAGAGCTTGTAGATCTATGTGCTGAAAAAGGACTGATGATTGGGAATACCTGGTTCAAAAAGCGAGATATACATAAGTATATCTGTTGGGGATGAGAGAGCTTGGGAAGTGAGTCAGTTGTTGTTCGCTGATGATACAGCGCTGGTGGCTGATTCATGTGAGAAACTGCAGAAGCTGGTGACTGAGTTTGGTAAAGTGTGTGGAAGAAGAAAGTTAAGAGTAAATGTGAATAGGAGCAAGGTTATTAGGTACAGTAGGGTTGAGGGTCAAGTCAATTGGGAGGTGAGTTTGAATGGAGAAAAACTGGAGGAAGTGAAGTGTTTTAGATATCTGGGAGTGGATCTGGCAGCGGATGGAACCATGGAAGCGGAAGTGGATCATAGGGTGGGGGAGGGGGCGAAAATTCTGGGGGCCTTGAAGAATGTGTGGAAGTCGAGAACATTATCTCGGAAAGCAAAAATGGGTATGTTTGAAGGAATAGTGGTTCCAACAATGTTGTATGGTTGCGAGGCGTGGGCTATGGATAGAGTTGTGCGCAGGAGGATGGATGTGCTGGAAATGAGATGTTTGAGGACAATGTGTGGTGTGAGGTGGTTTGATCGAGTGAGTAACGTAAGGGTAAGAGAGATGTGTGGAAATAAAAAGAGCGTGGTTGAGAGAGCAGAAGAGGGTGTTTTGAAGTGGTTTGGGCACATGGAGAGGATGAGTGAGGAAAGACTGACCAAGAGGATATATGTGTCGGAGGTGGAGGGAGCAAGGAGAAGAGGGAGACCAAATTGGAGGTGGAAAGATGGAGTGAAAAAGATTTTGTGTGATCGGGGCCTGAACATGCAGGAGGGTGAAAGGAGGGCAAGGAATAGAGTGAATTGGAGCGATGTGGTATACCGGGGTTGACGTGCTGTCAGTGGATTGAATCAAGGCATGTGAAGCGTCTGGGGTAAACCATGGAAAGCTGCGTAGGTATGTATATTTGCGTGTGTGGACGTATGTATATACATGTGTATGGGGGGGGTTGGGCCATTTTCTTTCGTCTGTTTCCTTGCGCTACCTCGCAAACGCGGGAGACAGCGACAAAATAAAAAAAAAAAAAAAACATGTAAGTAGGAGAGATGGCCAGAGAGCGTTATTGGATTACGTGTTAATTGACTGGCGCGCGAAAGAAAGACTTTTGGATGTTAATGTGCTGAGAGGTGCAAATGGAGGGATGTCTGATCATTATCTTGTGGAGGCTAAGGTGAAGATTTGTATGGGTTTTCAGAAAAGAAGAGTGAATGTTGGGGTGAAGAGGGTGGTGAGAGTAAGTGAGCTTGGGATGGAGACTTGTGTGAGGAAGTACCAGGAAAGACTGAGTACAGAATGGAAAAAGGTGAGAACAATGGAAGTAAGGGGAGTGGGGGAGGAATGGGATGTATTTAGGGAATCAGTGATGGATTGCGCAAAAGATGCTTGTGGCATGAGAAGAGTGGGAGGTGGGTTGATTAGAAAGGGTAGTGAGTGGTGGGATGAAGAAGTAAGAGTATTAGTGAAAGAGAAGAGAGAGGCATTTGGACGATTTTTGCAGAAAAAAAATGAAATTGAGTGGAAGATGTATATAAGAAAGAGACAGGAGGTCAAGAGAAAGGTGCAAGAGGTGAAAAAAAGGGCAAATGAGAGTTGGGGTGAGAGAGTATCATTAAATTTTAGGGAGAATAAAAAGATGTTCTGGAAGGAGGTAAATAAAGTGCGTAAGACAAGGGAGCAAATGGGAACTTCAGTGAAGGGCGCAAATGGGGAGGTGATAACAAGTAGTGGTGATGTGAGAAGGAGATGGAGTGAGTATTTTGAAGGTATGTTGAATGTGTTTGATGATAGAGTGGCAGATATAGGGTGTTTTGGTCGAGGTGGTGTGCAAGGTGAGAGGGTTAGGGAAAATGATTTGGTAAACAGAGAAGAGGTAGTAAAAGCTTTGCGGAAGATGAAAGCCAGCAAGGCAGCAGGTTTGGATGGTATTGCAGTGGAATATATTAAAAAAGGGGGTGACTGTATTGTTGACTGGTTGGTAAGGTTATTTAATGTATGTATGACTCATGGTGAGGTGCCTGAGGATTGGCGGAATGCGTGCATAGTGCCATTGTACAAAGGCAAAGGGGATAAGAGTGAGTGCTCAAATTACAGAGGTATAAGTTTGTTGAGTATTCCTGGTAAATCATATGGGAGGGTATTGATTGAGAGGGTGAAGGCATGTACTGAGCATCAGATTGGGGAAGAGCAGTGTGGTTTCAGAAGTGGTAGAGGATGTGTGGATCAGGTGTTTGCTTTGAAGAATGTATGTGAGAAATACTTAGAAAAGCAAATGGATTTGTATGTAGCATTTATGGATCTGGAGAAGGCATATGATAGAGTTGATAGAGATGCTCTGTGGAAGGTATTAAGAGTATATGGTGTGGGAGGCAAGTTGTTAGAAGCAGTGAAAAGATTTTATCGAGGATGTAAGGCATGTGTACGAGTAGGAAGAGAGGAAAGTGATTGGTTCTCAGCGAATGTAGGTTTGCGGCAAGGGGTGTGTGATGTCTCCATGGTTGTTTAATTTGTTTATGGATGGGGTAGTTAGGGAGGTGAATGCAAGAGTTTTGGAAAGAGGGGCAAGTATGAAGTCTGTTGGGGATGAGAGAGCTTGGGAAGTGAGTCAGTTGTTGTTCGCTGATGATACAGCGCTGGTGGCTGATTCATGTGAGAAACTGCAGAAGCTGGTGACTGAGTTTGGTAAAGTGTGTGAAAGAAGAAAGTTAAGAGTAGATGTGAATAAGAGCAAGGTAATTAGGTACAGTAGGGTTGAGGGTCAAGTCAATTGGGAGGTGAGTTTGAATGGAGAAAAACTGGAGGAAGTGAAGTGTTTTAGATATCTGGGAGTGGATCTGGCAGCGGATGGAACCATGGAAGCAGAAGTGGATCATAGGGTGGGGGAGGGGGCAAAAATTCTGGGAGCCTTGAAGAATGTGTGGAAGTCGAGAACATTATCTCGGAAAGCAAAAATGGGTATGTTTGAAGGAATAGTGGTTCCAACGATGTTGTATGGTTGCGAGGCGTGGACTATGGATAGAGTTGTGCGCAGGAGGATGGATGTGCTGGAAATGAGATGTCTGAGGACAATGTGTGGTGTGAGGTGGTTTGATCGAGTAAGTAACGTAAGGGTAAGAGAGATGTGTGGAAATAAAGAGAGCGTGGTTGAGAGAGCAGAAGAGGGTGTTTTGAAATGGTTTGGTCACATGGAGAGAATGAGTGAGGAAAGATTGACCAAGAGGATATACGTGTCGGAGGTGGAGGGAACGAGGAGAAGAGGGAGACCAAATTGGAGGTGGAAAGATGGAGTGAAAAAGATTTTGTGTGATCGGGGCCTGAACATGCAGGAGGGTGAAAGGAGGGCAAGGAATAGAGTGAATTGGAGCGATGTGGTATACCGGGGTTGACGTGCTGTCAGTGGATTGAATCAAGGCATGTGAAGCGTCTGGGCTAATCCATGGAAAGCTGTGTAGGTATGTATATTTGCGTGTGTGGACGTATGTATATACATGTGTATGGGGGTGGGTTGGGCCATTTCTTTCGTCTGTTTCCTTGCGCTACCTCGCAAACGCGGGAGACAGCGACAAAGCAAAAAAAAAAAAGGCCCAGTACTCTGTTCTTAACGCTACCTTGCTAATGCGGGAAATGGTGAATAGTATGAAAAAAAAAAAATATATATATATATATATATATATATATATATATATATATATATATATATATATATATATATACATATATATATATTTGTTTAGTCTGTTCTTGGACAAATTGGTAAGGGAGGAAAATGCGTGGGTCTTAGTAAGGATCAGGTTTATAGTGTGGTTGGGGTGTAGAGGGCATCTTAAAGGTGAATTAGCTTGTATGCAAATTACAGTCCCCTGGTGGCAGACTCTGAAGTTAAACTTTATAAGTTGGTGATGCAGACTCAGATTGTTTGAAAGGAGAAAGTGTAGCAAAGCTGGCACAAGTCCTTAGAATGATAAATGTATTGTTGTTTGTAGTCATAAGGTTTCTTTTTTCTTGCATTTGTTAGTAAATAATTTTTCTTTTAATGCATACTGTATATGCCAAAAGGAGAAGTGGGAGACCAAATTGGAGGTGGAAAGATGGAGTGGAAAAAGATTTTGAGTGATCGGGGCCTGAACATGCAGGAGGGTGAAAGGCGGGCAAGGGATAGAGTAAATTGGATCGATGTGGTATACCGGGGTTGATGTGCTGTCAGTGGATTGAATCAGGGCATGTGAAGCATCTGGGGTAAACCATGGAAAGTTGTGTGGGGCCTGGATGTGGAAAGGGAGCTGTGGTTTCAGGCATTATTGCATGACAGCTAGAGACTGAGTGTGAACGAATGGGACCTTTGTTGTCTTTTCCTAGCGCTACCTCGCACACATGAGGGGGGAGGGGGATGGTATTCCATGTGTGGCGAGGTGGCAATGGGAATGAATAAAGGCAGACAGTGTGAATTGTGTGCATGGGTATATATGTATGTGTCTGTGTGTGTATATATATGTGTACATTGAGATGTATAGGTATGTATATTTGCGTGTGTGGAGGTGTATGTATATACATGTGTATGGGGGTGGGTTGGGCCATTTCTTTCGGCTGTTTCCTTGTGCTACCTCGCAGATGCGGGAGACAGCGACAAAGCAAATTAAATATATAAATAAATAAATATATGCCAAAATGTAAATCTTGTACTAGCATCATCATTGCTGTGAATTTATTGAGATATGTGTTACTGCAGTTAGGGGAAACCATGGAAAGGTCTGCAGGGCCTGGTTGTGGATAGGGAGCTGTGGTTTCAGTGCATTACTCATGACAGCGAGAGAGTGGGTGTGAATGAACGTGGCCTTTCTTTTCCTGTTCCTACCTCACTAATGTAAGAATTGGCAACCAAGTATGAAAGAAAAGAAAGTGAACTGCTGCTGGCTACTAAATTTTTTTGCTAAATATAGATGTCTTGCTGTTTTGGTTGCATTGTCTCTTTTATGCTTTTGTTTATACATGATTGCTGTATACTGTATACACCAAATGGTAAATCTTATACCAGCATCACCATTATGGTGTGTACACTGAGATGTGTGTATCTACAAGGAAGAGTAAATATTCACAATTATTTTGAATTTGTGATGTCATGGGTTGAACTCTTTCACATACATTTGTTCACATATAATTGTTGTGAAGAAGAGTGAATGTTGGGGTGAAGAAGGTGGTGAGAGTAAGTGAGCTTGGGAAGGAGACCTGTGTGAGGAAGTATCAGGAGAGACTGTGTACAGAATGGAAAAAGGTGAGAACAATGAAAGTAAGGGGAGTGGGGGAGGAATGGGATGTATTTAGGGAATCAGTGATGGATTGCGCAAAGGATGCTTGTGGCATGAGAAGAGTGGGAGGTGGGCTGTTTAGAAAGGGTAGTGAGTGGTGGGATGAAGAAGTAAGAGTATTAGTGAAAGAGAAGAGAGAGGCATTTGGACGATTTTTGCAGGGAAAAAATGCAATTGAGTGGGAGAAGTATAAAAGAAAGAGACAGGAGGTCAAGAGAAAGGTGCAGGAGGTGAAAAAAAGGGCAAATGAGAGTTGGGGTGAGAGAGTATCATTAAATTTTAAGGAGAATAAAAAGATGTTCTGGAAGGAGGTAAATAAAGTGCGTAAGACAAGGGAGCAAATGGGAACTTCAGTGAAGGGCGTAAATGGGGAGGTGATAAAAAGTAGTGGTGATGTGAGAAGGAGATGGAATGAGTATTTTGAAGGTTTGTTGAATGTGTCTGATGACAGAGTGGCAGATATAGGGTGTTTGGGTCGAGGTGGTGTGCAAAGTGAGAGGGTTAGGGAAAATGATTTGGTAAACAGAGAAGAGGTAGTAAAAGCTTTGCGGAAGATGAAAGCCGGCAAGGCAGCAGGTTTGGATGGTATTGCAGTGGAATTTATTAAAAAAGGGGGTGGCTGTATTGTTGACTGGTTGGTGAGGTTATTTAATGTATGTATGACTCATGGTGAGGTGCCTGAGGATTGGCGGAATGCGTGCATAGTGCCATTGTACAAAGGCAAAGGGGATAAGAGTGAGTGCTCAAATTACAGAGGTATAAGTTTGTTGAGTATTCCTGGTAAATTATATGGGAGGGTATTGATTGAGAGGGTGAAGGCATGTACAGAGCATCAGATTGGGGAAGAGCAGTGTGGTTTCAGAAGTGGTAGAGGATGTGTGGATCAGGTGTTTGCTTTGAAGAATGTATGTGAGAAATACTTAGAAAAGCAAATGGATTTGTATGTAGCATTTATGGATCTGGAGAAGGCATATGATAGAGTTGATAGAGATGCTCTGTGGAAGGTATTAAGAATATATGGTGTGGGAGGCAAGTTGTTAGAAGCAGTGAAAAGTTTTTATCGAGGATGTAAGGCATGTGTACGTGTAGGAAGAGAGGAAAGTGATTGGTTCTCAGTAAATGTAGGTTTGCGGCAGGGGTGTGTGATGTCTCCATGGTTGTTTAATTTGTTTATGGATGGGGTTGTTAGGGAGGTAAATGCAAGAGTCTTGGAAAGAGGGGCAAGTATGAAGTCTGTTGGGGATGAGAGAGCTTGGGAAGTGAGTCAGTTGTTGTTCGCTGATGATACAGCGCTGGTGGCGGATTCATGTGAGAAACTGCAGAAGCTGGTGACTGAGTTTGGTAAAGTGTGTGGAAGAAGAAAGTTAAGAGTAAATGTGAATAAGAGCAAGGTTATTAGGTACAGTAGGGTTGAGGGTCAAGTCAATTGGGAGGTGAGTTTGAATGGAGATAAACTGGAGGAAGTGAAGTGTTTTAGATATCTGGGAGTGGATCTGTCAGCGGATGGAACCATGGAAGCGGAAGTGGATCATAGGGTGGGGGAGGGGGCGAAAATTTTGGGAGCCTTGAAAAATGTGTGGAAGTCGAGAACATTATCTCGGAAAGCAAAAATGGGTATGTTTGAAGGAATAGTGGTTCCAACAATGTTGTATGGTTGCGAGGCGTGGGCTATGGATAGAGTTGTGCGCAGGAGGATGGATGTGCTGGAAATGAGATGTTTGAGGACAATGTGTGGTGTGAGGTGGTTTGATCGAGTAAGTAACGTAAGGGTAAGAGAGATGTGTGGAAATAAAAAGAGCGTGGTTGAGAGAGCAGAAGAGGGTGTTTTGAAATGGTTTGGGCACATGGAGAGAATGAGTGAGGAAAGATTGACCAAGAGGATATATGTGTCGGAGGTGGAGGGAACGAGGAGAAGAGGGAGACCAAATTGGAGGTGGAAAGATGGAGTGAAAAGGATTTTGTGTGATCGGGGCCTGAACATGCAGGAGGGTGAAAGGAGGGCAAGGAATAGAGTGAATTGGAGCGATGTGGTATACAGGGGTTGACGTGCTGTCAGTGGATTGAATCAAGGCATGTGAAGCGTCCGGGGTAAACCATGGAAAGCTGTGTAGGTATGTATATTTGCGTGTGTGGACGTGTGTATGTACATGTGTATGGGGGGGTTGGGCCATTTCTTTCGTCTGTTTCCTTGCGCTACCTCGCAAACGCGGGAGACAGCGACGAGGTATAAAAAAAAAAAAAAATAATTGTTGTGTCACATTATATACACCAAAGAGTAAACCATACGTCAATATCACCGTTACAAGCGAGTTTGTTCATCACTGCTATGACTACCATAGTGAATCAGCAGGCTCCCTTCATTATGGTGATGTTGCTGGTGAAGCAGCAGGTGATATCACAGAAAATGTTTGTGGGGCCTGGTCGTGGATGGGACTGATTTTGGTGTGTTATACATGACAACAAGTTGGTTGTGGGCTAGAAAGTCCATTTCTTTGTTTATGATACCTTCTTAAAATGGGAAATGGTAAGCATGTATAAAAAAGAAAAGAATATGTGTTATAGCAGTCATTTAAAAAAAATGTGAAGTGCATGTTAAAGAAAATGTAAAACCAAAAACCATCACGTTTATTATTGTAAATATTTATGCACAGCAAACTGCCATTTTCACACTTCCTGGTATTCTTTTATTTTAAATCATGGAAATGTCTGTGGGGCCTGGATGTGGAAAGGGAGCTGGCTGGTTGGCTGGAAATCATCCCCTCCAGTTTTTACTTTTCCAAAAGAAAGAACAGAGAAGGTTCAGTCCTCTGTTCTTAACGCTACTTTGCTGATGTGGGAAATGACGAATATGCATGAAAATATATATATATATATATATATATATATATATATATATATATATATATATATATATATATTATCCCTGGGGATAGGGGATTAAGAATACTTCCCACGTATTCCCTGCGTGTCGTAGAAGGCGACTAAAAGGGGAGGGAGCGGGGGCTGGAAATCCTCCCCTCTCGTTTTTTTTTTTAATTTTCCAAAAGAAGGAACAGAGGGGGCCAGGTGAGGATATTCCAAAAAAGGCCCAGTCCTCTGTTCTTAACGCTACCTCGCTAACGCGGGAAATGGCAAATAGTTTAAAAGAAGAAAAGAAAAATATATATATATATATATATATATATATATATATATATATATATATATATATATATAGAGTTGATAGAGATGCTCTGTGGAAGGTATTAAGAATATATGGTGTGGGAGGAAAGTTGTTAGAAGCAGTGAAAAGTTTTTATCGAGGATGTAAGGCATGTGTACGTGTCGGAAGAGAGGAAAGTGATTGGTTCTCAGTGAATGTAGGTTTGCGGCAGGGGTGTGTGATGTCTCCATGGTTGTTTAATTTGTTTATGGATGGGGTTGTTAGGGAGGTAAATGCAAGAGTTTTGGAAAGAGGGGCAAGTATGAAGTCTGTTGGGGATGAGAGAGCTTGGGAAGTGAGTCAGTTGTTGTTCGCTGATGATACAGCGCTGGTGGCTGATTCATGTGAGAAACTGCAGAAGCTGGTGACTGAGTTTGGTAAAGTGTGTGGAAGAAGAAAGTTAAGAGTAAATGTGAAAAAGAGCAAGGTTATTAGGTACAGTAGGGTTGAGGGTCAAGTCAATTGGGAGGTGAGTTTGAATGGAGAAAAACTGGAGGAAGTGAAGTGTTTTAGATATCTGGGAGTGGATCTGGCAGCGGATGGAACCATGGAAGCGGAAGTGGATCATAGGGTGGGAGAGGGGGGCGAAAATTCTGGGGGCCTTGAAGAATGTGTGGAAGTCGAGAACATTATCTCGGAAAGCAAAAATGGGTATGTTTGAAGGAATAGTGGTTCCAACAATGTTGTATGGTTGCGAGGCGTGGGCTATGGATAGAGTTGTGTGCAGGAGGATGGATGTGCTGGAAATGAGATGTTTGAGGACAATGTGTGGTGTGAGGTGGTTTGATCGAGTGAGTAACATAAGGGTAAGAGAGATGTCTGGAAATAAAAAGAGCGTGGTTGAGAGAGCAGAAGAGGGTGTTTTGAAGTGGTTTGGGCACATGGAGAGAATGAGTGAGGAAAGATTGACCAAGAGGATATATGTGTCGGAGGTGGAGGGAACGAGGAGAAGAGGGAGACCAAATTGGAGGTGGAAAGATGGAGTGAAAAAGATTTTGTGTGATCGGGGCCTGAACATGCAGGAGGGTGAAAGGAGGGCAAGGAATAGAGTGAATTGGAGCGATGTGGTATACCGGGGTTGACGTGCTGTCAGTGGATTGAATCAAGGCATGTGAAGCGTCTGGGGTAAACCATGGAAAGCTGTGTAGGTATGTATATTTGCGTGTGTGGACGTATGTATATACATGTGTATGGGGGGGGTTGGGCCATTTCTTTTGTCTGTTTCCTTGCGCTACCTCGCAAACGCGGGAGACAGCGACAAAGTATAAAAAAAAAAAAAAAAAAAAAAAATTTTTTTTTTTTTTTTTTTCATACTTTGTCGCTGTCTCCCGCGTTTGCGAGGTAGCGCAAGGAAACAGACGAAAGAAATGGCCCAACCCCCCCCCATACACATGTACATACACACGTCCACACACGCAAATATACATACCTACACAGCTTTCCATGGTTTACCCCAGACGCTTCACATGCCTTGATTCACTCCACTGACAGCACGTCAACCCCTGTATACCACATCGCTCCAATTCACTCTATTCCTTGCCCTCCTTACACCCTCCTGCATGTTCAGGCCCCGATCACACAAAATCTTTTTCACTCCATCTTTCCACCTCCAATTTGGTCTCCCTCTTCTCCTCGTTCCCTCCACCTCCGACACATATATCCTCTTGGTCAATCTTTCCTCACTCATTCTCTCCATGTGCCCAAACCATTTCAAAACACCCTCTTCTGCTCTCTCAACCACGCTCTTTTTATTTCCACACATCTCTCTTACCCTTACGTTACTTACTCGATCAAACCACCTCACACCACACATTGTCCTCAAACATCTCATTTCCAGCACATCCATCCTCCTGCGCACAACTCTATCCATAGCCCACGCCTCGCAACCATACAACATTGTTGGAACCACTATTCCTTCAAACATACCCATTTTTGCTTTCCGAGATAATGTTCTCGACTTCCACACATTTTTCAAGGCTCCCAAAATTTTCGCCCCCTCCCCCACCCTATGATCTACTTCCGCTTCCATGGTTCCATCCGCTGACAGATCCACTCCCAGATATCTAAAACACTTCACTTCCTCCAGTTTTTCTCCATTCAAACTCACCTCCCAATTGACTTGACCCTCAACCCTACTGTACCTAATAACCTTGCTCTTATTCACATTTACTCTTAACTTTCTTCTTCCACACACTTTTCCAAACTCAGTCACCAGCTTCTGCAGTTTCTCACATGAATCAGCCACCAGCGCTGTATCATCAGCGAACAACAACTGACTCACTTCCCAAGCTCTCTCATCCCCAACAGACTTCATACTTGCCCCTCTTTCCAGGACTCTTGCATTTACCTCCCTAACAACCCCATCCATAAACAAATTAAACAACCATGGAGACATCACACACCCCTGCCGCAAACCTACATTCACTGAGAACCAATCACTTTCCTCTCTTCCTACACGTACACATGCCTTACATCCTCGATAAAAACTTTTCACTGCTTCTAACAACTTGCCTCCCACACCATATATTCTTAATACCTTCCACAGAGCATCTCTATCAACTCTATCAAATGCCTTCTCCAGATCCATAAATGCTACATACAAATCCATTTGCTTTTCTAAGTATTTCTCACATGCATTCTTCAAAGCAAACACCTGATCCACACATCCTCTACCACTTCTGAAACCGCACTGCTCTTCCCCAATCTGATGCTCTGTACATGCCTTCACCCTCTCAATCAATACCCTCCCATATAATTTACCAGGAATACTCAACAAACTTATACCTCTGTAATTTGAGCACTCACTCTTATCCCCTTTGCCTTTGTACAATGGCACTATGCACGCATTCCGCCAATCCTCAGGCACCTCACCATGAGTCATACATACATTAAATAACCTTACCAACCAGTCAACAATACAGTCACCCCCTTTTTTAATAATTTCCACTGCAATACCATCCAAACCTGCTGCCTTGCCGGCTTTCATCTTCCGCAAAGCTTTTACTACCTCTTCTCTGTTTACCAAATCATTTTCCCTAACCCTCTCACTTTGCACACCACCTCGACCAAAACACCCTATATCTGCCACTCTGTCATCAGACACATTCAACAAACCTTCAAAATACTCATTCCATCTCCTTCTCACATCACCACTATATATATATATATATATATATTTTTTTTTTTTTATACTTTGTCGCTGTCTCCCGCGTTTGCGAGGTAGCGCAAGGAAACAGACAAAAGAAATGGCCCAACCCCCCCCCCATACACATGTACATACACACGTCCACACACGCAAATATACATACCTACACAGCTTTCCATGGTTTACCCCAGACGCTTCACATGCCTTGATTCAATCCACTGACAGCACGTCAACCCCTGTATACCACATCGCTCCAATTCACTCTATTCCTTGCCCTCCTTTCACCCTCCTGTATGTTCAGGCCCTGATCACACAAAATCTTTTTCACTCCATCTTTCCACCTCCAATTTGGTCTCCCTCTTCTCCTCGTTCCCTCCACCTCCGACACATATATCCTCTTGGTCAATCTTTCCTCACTCATTCTCTCCATGTGCCCAAACCATTTCAAAACACCCTCTTCTGCTCTCTCAACCACGCTCTTTTTATTTCCACACATCTCTCTTACCCTTACGTTACTTACTCGATCAAACCACCTCACACCACACATTTTCCTCAAACATCTCATTTCCAGCACGTCCATCCTCCTGCGCACAACTCTATCCATAGCCCACGCCTCGCAACCATACAACATTGTTGGAACCACTATTCCTTCAAACATACCCATTTTTGCTTTCCGAGATAATGTTCTCGACTTCCACACATTCTTGAAGGCTCCCAAAATTTTCGCCCCCTCCCCCACCCTATGATCCACTTCCGCTTCCATGGTTCCATCCGCTGACAGATCCACTCCCAGATATCTAAAACACTTCACTTCCTCCAGTTTTTCTCCATTCAAACTCACCTCCCAATTGACTTGACCCTCAACCCTACTGTACCTAATAACCTTGCTCTTATTCACATTTACTCTTAACTTTCTTCTTCCACACACTTTACCAAACTCAGTCACCAGCTTCTGCAGTTTCTCACATGAATCAGCCACCAGCGCTGTATCATCAGCGAACAACAACTGACTCACTTCCCAAGCTCTCTCATCCCCAACAGACTTCATACTTGCCCCTCTTTCCAGGACTCTTGCATTTACCTCCCTAACAACCCCATCCATAAACAAATTAAACAACCATGGAGACATCACACACCCCTGCCGCAAACCTACATTCACTGAGAACCAATCACTTTCCTCTCTTCCTACACGTACACATGCCTTACATCCTCGATAAAAACTTTTCACTGCTTCTAACAACTTGCCTCCCTCACCATATATTCTTAATACCTTCCACAGAGCATCTCTATCAACTCTATCATATGCCTTCTCCAGATCCATAAATGCTACATACAAATCCATTTGCTTTTCTAAGTATTTCTCACATACATTCTTCAAAGCAAACACCTGATCCACACATCCTCTACCACTTCTGAAACCGCACTGCTCTTCCCCAATCTCATGCTCTGTACATGCCTTCACCCTCTCAATCAACACCCTCCCATATAATTTACCAGGAATACTCAACAAACTTATACCTCTGTAATTTGAGCACTCACTCTTATCCCCTTTGCCTTTGTACAATGGCACTATGCACGCATTCCGCCAATCCTCAGGCACCTCACCATGAGTCATACATACATTAAATAACCTTACCAACCAGTCAACAATACAGTCACCCCCTTTTTAATAAATTCCACTGCAATACCATCCAAACCTGCTGCCTTGCCGGCTTTCATCTTCCGCAAAGCTTTTACTACCTCTTCTCTGTTTACCAAATCATTTTCCCTAACCCTCTCACTTTGCACACCACCTCGACCAAAACACCCTATATCTGCCACTCTGTCATCAGACACATTCAACAAACCTTCAAAATACTCATTCCATCTCCTTCTCACATCACCACTACTTGTTATCACCTCCCCATTTACGCCCTTCACTGAAGTTCCCATTTGCTCCCTTGTCTTACGCACCCTATTTACCTCCTTCCAGAACATCTTTTTATTCTCCCTAAAATTTACTGATAGTCTCTCACCCCAACTCTCATTTGCCCTTTTTTTCACCTCTTGCACCTTTCTCTTGACCTCCTGTCTCTTTCTTTTATACTTCTCCCACTCACTGCATTTTTCCCTGCAAAATCGTCCAAATGCCTCTCTCTTCTCTTTCAACTAATACTCTTACTTCTTCATCCCACCACTCACTACCCTTTCTAAACGCCACCTCCCACTCTTCTCATGCCACAAGCATCTTTTGCGCAAGCCATCACTGATTCCCTAAATACATCCTATTCTTCCCCACTCCCCTTACATTTATATATACATATAGGCTAGATTGGAAAATTTGTAAAGGGGAGATGTTTATGGCACTGCACGTAGTATTGTAGAGACAATCACAATAATGCAATCGGTAAACACTCTCATGAAAATGATCCCCCCGTGTGATCTTGAAAAATCCCGTTATACTATACCCCTCTGCTGATTATGCCACAAGCAATGTCACTGGATGTGTCTTTATTGCTAATACGAAGAACTTAATTTGTCTCCAGGCAACTTTAAAGCCCATCCTATCATCAACCAAATCATTATGAGAATTGATGAAACATGAAAACAAAAAAAAGTTGTTCAAGACAACAAGCTATCCAGGTCAAACCCTGCCACAGTTATTGCCGGTCAACTCAAACAGTATGTGGTCTGTAATGGTAGACACTAAACGACAGCACTCTGTTGTGATGTTGGAGGACTGTCTCCATGAAATATTCGGGGAACATTTACAGAAAAATTATGTTAAAGAAAAATTATATGACCTACTGAAATGCCTCCCACGCATTCCTCACGTGTCGTAGAAGGTGACTAAAGGGAACGGGAGTGAGGGGCCAGAAACCCCCACTCCTTGTATTTTAACTTTCTAAAAGGGGAAACAGAAAAAGGAGTCACACAGAGAGTGCTCATCTCCTCGAAGGCTCAGATTGGGGTGTCTAAATGTGTGTGCATGTAACCAAGATGAAAAAAAGGAGAGATAGGTAGTTATGTTTGAGGAAAGGAACTGTGTTGTTTTGGCTCTGAGTGAAAGGAAGCTCAAGGGTAAAGGGGAAGAGTGGTTTGGGAATGTCTTGGGAGTAAAGTCAGGGGTTAGTGAGAGGACAAGAGCAAGGGAAGGAGTAGCACTACTCTGTAACAGGAGTTGTGGGAGTATGTGATAGAGTGTAAGAAAGTAAACTCTACGTTGATATGGGTAAAACTGAAACTTGATGAAGAGAGATGGGTGATCATTGGTGCATACGCACCAGGGCATGAGAAGAAAGATCATGAGAAACAAGTGTTTTGGTTTTGATGCACAAGATCGGGTTATAGTGATGGGTGATTTGAATGCAAAGGTGAGTAATGTGGCAGTTGAGGGAATAATTGGTATACATGGGGTGTTCAGTGTTGTAAATGGAAATGGTGATGAGTTTGTAGATTTATGTGCTGAAAAAGGACTGGTGATTGGGAATACCTGGTTTAAAAAGCGAGATATACATAAGTATACGTATGTAAGTAGGAGAGATGGCCAGAGAGCATTATTGGATTACGTGTTAATTGATAGGCACACGAAAGAGAGACTTTTGGATGTTAACGTGCTGAGAGGTGCAATGGAGGGATGTCTGATCATTATCTTGTGGAGGCGAAGGTGAAGACTTGTAGGGGTTTTCAGAAGAGAGAATGTTGGGGTGAAGAGAGGAGTGAGAGTAAGTGAGCTTGGGATGGAGACTTGTGTGAGGAAGTACCAGGAGAGACTGAGTACAAAATGGAAAAAGGTGAGAACAAAGGAGGTAAGGGGAGTGGGGGAGGAATGGGATGTATTTAGCGAAGCAGTGATGGATTGCGCAAAAGATGCTTGTGGCATGAGAAGCGTGGGAGGTGGGTTGATTAGAAAGGGTAGTGAGTGGTGGGATGAAGAAGTAAGAGTATTAGTGAAAGAGAAGAGAGAGGCATTTCGACGATTTTTGCAGGGAAAAAATGCAAATGAGTGGGAGATGTATAAAAGAAAGAGGCAGGAGGTCAAGAGAAAGGTGCAAGAGGTGAAATAGAGGGCAAATGAGAGTTGGGGTGAGAGAGTATCATTAAATTTTAGGGAGAATAAAAAGATGTTTTGGAAGGAGGTAAATAAAGTGAGTAAGACAAGGGAGCAAATGGGAACTTCTGTGAAGGGGCTAATGGGGAGGTGATAACAAGTATTGGTGATGTGAGAAGGAGATGGAGTGAGTATTTTGAAGGTATGTTGAATCTGTTTCATGATAGAGTGGCAGATATAGGGTGTTTTGGTCGAGATGGTGTGCAAAGTGAGAGGGTTAGGGAAAATGATTTGGTAAACACAGAAGAGGTAGTAAAAGCTTTGCAGAAGATGAAAGCCGGCAAGGCAGCAGGTTTGGATGGTATTGCTGTGGAACTTATTAAAAAAGGGGGTGACTGTATTGCTGACTGGTTGGTAAGGTTATTTAATGTATGTATGATTCATGGTGAGGTGCCTGAGGATTGGCGCAATGCTTGTACAGTGCCATTGTACAAAGGCAAAGGTGATAAGAGTGAGTGCTCAAATTACAGAGGTATAAGTTTGTTGAGTATTCCTGGTAAATTACATGGGAGGGTATTGATTGAGAGGGTGAAGGCATGTACAGAGCATCAGACTGGTAAAGAGCAGTGTGGTTTCAGAAGTGGTAGAGGACGTGTGGATCAACAGTTTGCTTTGAAGAATGTATGTGAGAAATACTTAGAAAAGCAAATGGATTTGTATGTACCATTTATGGATCTGGAGAAGGCATATGATAGAGTTGATAGAGATGCTCTGTGGAAGGTATTAAGAATATATGGTGTGGGAGGCAAGTTGTCAGAAGCAGTGAAAAGTATCTATCGAGGATGTAAGGCATGTGTACGTGTAGGAAGAGAGGAAAGTGATTGGTTCTCAGTGAATGAAGGTTTGCGGCAGGGGTGTGTGATGTCTCCATGGTTGTTTAATTTGTTTATGGATGGGATTGTTAGGGAGGTGAATGCAAGAGTTTTGGAAAGAGGGGAAAGTATGAAGTCTGTTGTGGATGAGAGAGCTTGGGAAGTGAGTCAGTTGTTGTTCGCTGATGATACAGCGCTGGTGGCTGATTCATGTGAGAAACTGCAGAAGCTGGTGACTGAGTTTGGTAAAGTGTGTGAAAGAAGAAAGTTAAGAGTAAATGTGAATAAGAGCAAGGTTATTAGGTACAGTACGGTTGAGGGTCAAGTCAATTGGGAGGTAAGTTTGAATGGAGAAAAACTGGAGGAAGTAAAGTGTTTTAGATATCTGGGAGTGGATCTGGCAGCGGATGGAACCATGGAAGCGGAAGTGAATCATACTGTAGGGGAGGGGGCGGAAATCCTGGGAGACTTGAAGAATGTGTGGAAGTCGAGAACATTATCTCGGAAAGCAAAAATGGGTATGTTTGAAGGAATAGTGGTTCCAACAATGTTGTATGGTTGCGAGGCGTGGGCTATGGATAGAGTTGTGCGCAGGAGGGTGGATGTGCTGGAAATGAGATGTTTGAGGACAATGTGTGGTGTGAGGTGGTTTGATCGAGTAAGTAATGTAAGGGTAAGAGAGATGTGTGGCAATAAATAGAGCGTGGTTGAGAGAGCAGAGGAGGGTGTTTTGAAATGGTTTGGGCACATGGAGAGAATGAGTGAGGAAAGATTGACCAAGAGGATATATGTGTCGGTGGTGGAGGGAACGAGGAGAAGTGGGAGACCAAATTGGAGGTGGAAAGATGGAGTGAAAAAGATTTTGTGTGATCGGGGCCTGAACATGCAGGAGGGTGAAAGGAGGGCAAGGAATAGAGTGAATTGGATCGATGTGGTATACTGGGGTTGACGTGCTGTCAGTGGATTGAATCAGGGCATGTGAAGCGTCTGGGGTAACCCATGGAGAGTTGTGTGGGGCCTGGATGTGGAAAGGGAGCTCTGGTTTTGGGCATTATTGTATGACAGCTGGAGACTGAGTGTGAACGAATGGGGCCTTTGTTGTCTTTTCCTAGTGCTACCTCGCACACATGAGGGGGGAGGGGGATGGTATTCCATGTGTGGCGAGGTGGCGATGGGAATGAATAAAGGCAGACAGTGTGAATTGTGTGCATGGGTGTATATGTATATGTCTGTGTGTGTATATATATGTGTACATTGAGATGTATAGGTGTGTATATTTGCGTGTGTGGACGTGTATGTATATACATTGTGTATGGGGTGGATTGGGCCATTTCTTCGTCTGTTTCCTTTCGCTACCTCGCAAATGCGGGAGACAGCGACAAAGCAAAATAAATAAATAAAGGGTAAAGGGGAAGAGTGGTTTGGGAATGTCTTGGGAGTAAAGTCAGGGGTTAGTGAGAGGACAAGAGCAAGGGAAGGAGTAGCAGTACTCCTGAAACAGGAGTTGTGGGAGTATGTGATAGAATGTAAGAAAGTAAATTCTCGATTAATATGGGTAAAACTGAAAGTTGATGGAGAGAGATGGGTGATTATTGGTGCATATGCACCTGGGCATGAGAAGAAAGATCATGAGAGGCAAGTGTTTTGGGAGCAGCTGAATGAGTGTGTTAGTGGTTTTGATGCGCGAGACCGGGTTATAGTGATGGGTGATTTGAATGCAAAGGTGAGTAATGTGGCAGTTGAGGGAATAATTGGTATACATGGGGTGTTCAGTGTTGTACATGGAAATAGTGAAGAGCTTGTAGATCTATGTGCTGAAAAAGGACTGATGATTGGGAATACCTGGTTCAAAAAGCGAGATATACATAAGTATATCTGTTGGGGATGAGAGAGCTTGGGAAGTGAGTCAGTTGTTGTTCGCTGATGATACAGCGCTGGTGGCTGAAACATGTGAGAAACTGCAGAAGCTGGTGACTGAGTTTGGTAAAGTGTGTGGAAGAAGAAAGTTAAGAGTAAATGTGAATAAGAGCAAGGTTATTAGGTACAGTAGGGTTGAGGGTCAAGTCAATTGGGAGGTGAGTTTGAATGGAGAAAAACTGGAGGAAGTGAAGTGTTTTAGATATCTGGGAGTGGATCTGGCAGCGGATGGAACCATGGAAGCGGAAGTGGATCATAGGGTGGGGGAGGGGGCGAAAATTCTGGGGGCCTTGAAGAATGTGTGGAAGTCGAGAACATTATCTCGGAAAGCAAAAATGGGTATGTTTGAAGGAATAGTGGTTCCAACAATGTTGTATGGTTGCGAGGCGTGGGCTATGGATAGAGTTGTGCGCAGGAGGATGGATGTGCTGGAAATGAGATGTTTGAGGACAATGTGTGGTGTGAGGTGGTTTGATCGAGTGAGTAACGTAAGGGTAAGAGAGATGTGTGGAAATAAAAAGAGCGTGGTTGAGAGAGCAGAAGAGGGTGTTTTGAAGTGGTTTGGGCACATGGAGAGGATGAGTGAGGAAAGACTGACCAAGAGGATATATGTGTCGGAGGTGGAGGGAGCAAGGAGAAGAGGGAGACCAAATTGGAGGTGGAAAGATGGAGTGAAAAAGATTTTGTGTGATCGGGGCCTGAACATGCAGGAGGGTGAAAGGAGGGCAAGGAATAGAGTGAATTGGAGCGATGTGGTATACCGGGGTTGACGTGCTGTCAGTGGATTGAATCAAGGCATGTGAAGCGTCTGGGGTAAACCATGGAAAGCTGCGTAGGTATGTATATTTGCGTGTGTGGACGTATGTATATACATGTGTATGGGGGGGGTTGGGCCATTTTCTTTCGTCTGTTTCCTTGCGCTACCTCGCAAACGCGGGAGACAGCGACAAAATAAAAAAAAAAAAAAAAAACATGTAAGTAGGAGAGATGGCCAGAGAGCGTCATTGGATTACGTGTTAATTGACTGGCGCGCGAAAGAAAGACTTTTGGATGTTAATGTGCTGAGAGGTGCAAATGGAGGGATGTCTGATCATTATCTTGTGGAGGCTAAGGTGAAGATTTGTATGGGTTTTCAGAAAAGAAGAGTGAATGTTGGGGTGAAGAGGGTGGTGAGAGTAAGTGAGCTTGGGATGGAGACTTGTGTGAGGAAGTACCAGGAAAGACTGAGTACAGAATGGAAAAAGGTGAGAACAATGGAAGTAAGGGGAGTGGGGGAGGAATGGGATGTATTTAGGGAATCAGTGATGGATTGCGCAAAAGATGCTTGTGGCATGAGAAGAGTGGGAGGTGGGTTGATTAGAAAGGGTAGTGAGTGGTGGGATGAAGAAGTAAGAGTATTAGTGAAAGAGAAGAGAGAGGCATTTGGACGATTTTTGCAGAAAAAAAATGAAATTGAGTGGAAGATGTATATAAGAAAGAGACAGGAGGTCAAGAGAAAGGTGCAAGAGGTGAAAAAAAGGGCAAATGAGAGTTGGGGTGAGAGAGTATCATTAAATTTTAGGGAGAATAAAAAGATGTTCTGGAAGGAGGTAAATAAAGTGCGTAAGACAAGGGAGCAAATGGGAACTTCAGTGAAGGGCGCAAATGGGGAGGTGATAACAAGTAGTGGTGATGTGAGAAGGAGATGGAGTGAGTATTTTGAAGGTATGTTGAATGTGTTTGATGATAGAGTGGCAGATATAGGGTGTTTTGGTCGAGGTGGTGTGCAAGGTGAGAGGGTTAGGGAAAATGATTTGGTAAACAGAGAAGAGGTAGTAAAAGCTTTGCGGAAGATGAAAGCCAGCAAGGCAGCAGGTTTGGATGGTATTGCAGTGGAATATATTAAAAAAGGGGGTGACTGTATTGTTGACTGGTTGGTAAGGTTATTTAATGTATGTATGACTCATGGTGAGGTGCCTGAGGATTGGCGGAATGCGTGCATAGTGCCATTGTACAAAGGCAAAGGGGATAAGAGTGAGTGCTCAAATTACAGAGGTATAAGTTTGTTGAGTATTCCTGGTAAATCATATGGGAGGGTATTGATTGAGAGGGTGAAGGCATGTACTGAGCATCAGATTGGGGAAGAGCAGTGTGGTTTCAGAAGTGGTAGAGGATGTGTGGATCAGGTGTTTGCTTTGAAGAATGTATGTGAGAAATACTTAGAAAAGCAAATGGATTTGTATGTAGCATTTATGGATCTGGAGAAGGCATATGATAGAGTTGATAGAGATGCTCTGTGGAAGGTATTAAGAGTATATGGTGTGGGAGGCAAGTTGTTAGAAGCAGTGAAAAGTTTTTATCGAGGATGTAAGGCATGTGTACGAGTAGGAAGAGAGGAAAGTGATTGGTTCTCAGCGAATGTAGGTTTGCGGCAAGGGGTGTGTGATGTCTCCATGGTTGTTTAATTTGTTTATGGATGGGGTAGTTAGGGAGGTGAATGCAAGAGTTTTGGAAAGAGGGGCAAGTATGAAGTCTGTTGGGGATGAGAGAGCTTGGGAAGTGAGTCAGTTGTTGTTCGCTGATGATACAGCGCTGGTGGCTGATTCATGTGAGAAACTGCAGAAGCTGGTGACTGAGTTTGGTAAAGTGTGTGAAAGAAGAAAGTTAAGAGTAGATGTGAATAAGAGCAAGGTAATTAGGTACAGTAGGGTTGAGGGTCAAGTCAATTGGGAGGTGAGTTTGAATGGAGAAAAACTGGAGGAAGTGAAGTGTTTTAGATATCTGGGAGTGGATCTGGCAGCGGATGGAACCATGGAAGCAGAAGTGGATCATAGGGTGGGGGAGGGGGCAAAAATTCTGGGAGCCTTGAAGAATGTGTGGAAGTCGAGAACATTATCTCGGAAAGCAAAAATGGGTATGTTTGAAGGAATAGTGGTTCCAACGATGTTGTATGGTTGCGAGGCGTGGACTATGGATAGAGTTGTGCGCAGGAGGATGGATGTGCTGGAAATGAGATGTCTGAGGACAATGTGTGGTGTGAGGTGGTTTGATCGAGTAAGTAACGTAAGGGTAAGAGAGATGTGTGGAAATAAAGAGAGCGTGGTTGAGAGAGCAGAAGAGGGTGTTTTGAAATGGTTTGGTCACATGGAGAGAATGAGTGAGGAAAGATTGACCAAGAGGATATACGTGTCGGAGGTGGAGGGAACGAGGAGAAGAGGGAGACCAAATTGGAGGTGGAAAGATGGAGTGAAAAAGATTTTGTGTGATCGGGGCCTGAACATGCAGGAGGGTGAAAGGAGGGCAAGGAATAGAGTGAATTGGAGCGATGTGGTATACCGGGGTTGACGTGCTGTCAGTGGATTGAATCAAGGCATGTGAAGCGTCTGGGCTAATCCATGGAAAGCTGTGTAGGTATGTATATTTGCGTGTGTGGACGTATGTATATACATGTGTATGGGGGTGGGTTGGGCCATTTCTTTCGTCTGTTTCCTTGCGCTACCTCGCAAACGCGGGAGACAGCGACAAAGCAAAAAAAAAAAAGGCCCAGTACTCTGTTCTTAACGCTACCTTGCTAATGCGGGAAATGGTGAATAGTATGAAAAAAAAAAAATATATATATATATATATATATATATATATATATATATATATATATATATATATATATATATATATATATACATATATATATATTTGTTTAGTCTGTTCTTGGACAAATTGGTAAGGGAGGAAAATGCGTGGGTCTTAGTAAGGATCAGGTTTATAGTGTGGTTGGGGTGTAGAGGGCATCTTAAAGGTGAATTAGCTTGTATGCAAATTACAGTCCCCTGGTGGCAGACTCTGAAGTTAAACTTTATAAGTTGGTGATGCAGACTCAGATTGTTTGAAAGGAGAAAGTGTAGCAAAGCTGGCACAAGTCCTTAGAATGATAAATGTATTGTTGTTTGTAGTCATAAGGTTTCTTTTTTCTTGCATTTGTTAGTAAATAATTTTTCTTTTAATGCATACTGTATATGCCAAAAGGAGAAGTGGGAGACCAAATTGGAGGTGGAAAGATGGAGTGAAAAGATTTTGAGTGATCGGGGCCTGAACATGCAGGAGGGTGAAAGGCGGGCAAGGGATAGAGTAAATTGGATCGATGTGGTATACCGGGGTTGATGTGCTGTCAGTGGATTGAATCAGGGCATGTGAAGCATCTGGGGTAAACCATGGAAAGTTGTGTGGGGCCTGGATGTGGAAAGGGAGCTGTGGTTTCAGGCATTATTGCATGACAGCTAGAGACTGAGTGTGAACGAATGGGACCTTTGTTGTCTTTTCCTAGCGCTACCTCGCACACATGAGGGGGGAGGGGGATGGTATTCCATGTGTGGCGAGGTGGCAATGGGAATGAATAAAGGCAGACAGTGTGAATTGTGTGCATGGGTATATATGTATGTGTCTGTGTGTGTATATATATGTGTACATTGAGATGTATAGGTATGTATATTTGCGTGTGTGGAGGTGTATGTATATACATGTGTATGGGGGTGGGTTGGGCCATTTCTTTCGGCTGTTTCCTTGTGCTACCTCGCAGATGCGGGAGACAGCGACAAAGCAAATTAAATATATAAATAAATAAATATATGCCAAAATGTAAATCTTGTACTAGCATCATCATTGCTGTGAATTTATTGAGATATGTGTTACTGCAGTTAGGGGAAACCATGGAAAGGTCTGCAGGGCCTGGTTGTGGATAGGGAGCTGTGGTTTCAGTGCATTACTCATGACAGCGAGAGAGTGGGTGTGAATGAACGTGGCCTTTCTTTTCCTGTTCCTACCTCACTAATGTAGGAATTGGCAACCAAGTATGAAAGAAAAGAAAGTGAACTGCTGCTGGCTACTAAATTTTTTTGCTAAATATAGATGTCTTGCTGTTTTGGTTGCATTGTGTCTTTTATGCTTTTGTTTATACATGATTGCTGTATACTGTATACACCAAATGGTAAATCTTATACCAGCATCACCATTATGGTGTGTACACTGAGATGTGTGTATCTACAAGGAAGAGTAAATATTCACAATTATTTTGAATTTGTGATGTCATGGGTTGAACTCTTTCACATACATTTGTTCACATATAATTGTTGTGAAGAAGAGTGAATGTTGGGGTGAAGAAGGTGGTGAGAGTAAGTGAGCTTGGGAAGGAGACCTGTGTGAGGAAGTATCAGGAGAGACTGTGTACAGAATGGAAAAAGGTGAGAACAATGAAAGTAAGGGGAGTGGGGGAGGAATGGGATGTATTTAGGGAATCAGTGATGGATTGCGCAAAGGATGCTTGTGGCATGAGAAGAGTGGGAGGTGGGCTGTTTAGAAAGGGTAGTGAGTGGTGGGATGAAGAAGTAAGAGTATTAGTGAAAGAGAAGAGAGAGGCATTTGGACGATTTTTGCAGGGAAAAAATGCAATTGAGTGGGAGAAGTATAAAAGAAAGAGACAGGAGGTCAAGAGAAAGGTGCAGGAGGTGAAAAAAAGGGCAAATGAGAGTTGGGGTGAGAGAGTATCATTAAATTTTAAGGAGAATAAAAAGATGTTCTGGAAGGAGGTAAATAAAGTGCGTAAGACAAGGGAGCAAATGGGAACTTCAGTGAAGGGCGTAAATGGGGAGGTGATAAAAAGTAGTGGTGATGTGAGAAGGAGATGGAATGAGTATTTTGAAGGTTTGTTGAATGTGTCTGATGACAGAGTGGCAGATATAGGGTGTTTGGGTCGAGGTGGTGTGCAAAGTGAGAGGGTTAGGGAAAATGATTTGGTAAACAGAGAAGAGGTAGTAAAAGCTTTGCGGAAGATGAAAGCCGGCAAGGCAGCAGGTTTGGATGGTATTGCAGTGGAATTTATTAAAAAAGGGGGTGGCTGTATTGTTGACTGGTTGGTGAGGTTATTTAATGTATGTATGACTCATGGTGAGGTGCCTGAGGATTGGCGGAATGCGTGCATAGTGCCATTGTACAAAGGCAAAGGGGATAAGAGTGAGTGCTCAAATTACAGAGGTATAAGTTTGTTGAGTATTCCTGGTAAATTATATGGGAGGGTATTGATTGAGAGGGTGAAGGCATGTACAGAGCATCAGATTGGGGAAGAGCAGTGTGGTTTCAGAAGTGGTAGAGGATGTGTGGATCAGGTGTTTGCTTTGAAGAATGTATGTGAGAAATACTTAGAAAAGCAAATGGATTTGTATGTAGCATTTATGGATCTGGAGAAGGCATATGATAGAGTTGATAGAGATGCTCTGTGGAAGGTATTAAGAATATATGGTGTGGGAGGCAAGTTGTTAGAAGCAGTGAAAAGTTTTTATCGAGGATGTAAGGCATGTGTACGTGTAGGAAGAGAGGAAAGTGATTGGTTCTCAGTAAATGTAGGTTTGCGGCAGGGGTGTGTGATGTCTCCATGGTTGTTTAATTTGTTTATGGATGGGGTTGTTAGGGAGGTAAATGCAAGAGTCTTGGAAAGAGGGGCAAGTATGAAGTCTGTTGGGGATGAGAGAGCTTGGGAAGTGAGTCAGTTGTTGTTCGCTGATGATACAGCGCTGGTGGCGGATTCATGTGAGAAACTGCAGAAGCTGGTGACTGAGTTTGGTAAAGTGTGTGGAAGAAGAAAGTTAAGAGTAAATGTGAATAAGAGCAAGGTTATTAGGTACAGTAGGGTTGAGGGTCAAGTCAATTGGGAGGTGAGTTTGAATGGAGATAAACTGGAGGAAGTGAAGTGTTTTAGATATCTGGGAGTGGATCTGTCAGCGGATGGAACCATGGAAGCGGAAGTGGATCATAGGGTGGGGGAGGGGGCGAAAATTTTGGGAGCCTTGAAAAATGTGTGGAAGTCGAGAACATTATCTCGGAAAGCAAAAATGGGTATGTTTGAAGGAATAGTGGTTCCAACAATGTTGTATGGTTGCGAGGCGTGGGCTATGGATAGAGTTGTGCGCAGGAGGATGGATGTGCTGGAAATGAGATGTTTGAGGACAATGTGTGGTGTGAGGTGGTTTGATCGAGTAAGTAACGTAAGGGTAAGAGAGATGTGTGGAAATAAAAAGAGCGTGGTTGAGAGAGCAGAAGAGGGTGTTTTGAAATGGTTTGGGCACATGGAGAGAATGAGTGAGGAAAGATTGACCAAGAGGATATATGTGTCGGAGGTGGAGGGAACGAGGAGAAGAGGGAGACCAAATTGGAGGTGGAAAGATGGAGTGAAAAGGATTTTGTGTGATCGGGGCCTGAACATGCAGGAGGGTGAAAGGAGGGCAAGGAATAGAGTGAATTGGAGCGATGTGGTATACAGGGGTTGACGTGCTGTCAGTGGATTGAATCAAGGCATGTGAAGCGTCCGGGGTAAACCATGGAAAGCTGTGTAGGTATGTATATTTGCGTGTGTGGACGTGTGTATGTACATGTGTATGGGGGGGTTGGGCCATTTCTTTCGTCTGTTTCCTTGCGCTACCTCGCAAACGCGGGAGACAGCGACGAGGTATAAAAAAAAAAAAAAATAATTGTTGTGTCACATTATATACACCAAAGAGTAAACCATACGTCAATATCACCGTTACAAGCGAGTTTGTTCATCACTGCTATGACTACCATAGTGAATCAGCAGGCTCCCTTCATTATGGTGATGTTGCTGGTGAAGCAGCAGGTGATATCACAGAAAATGTTTGTGGGGCCTGGTCGTGGATGGGACTGATTTTGGTGTGTTATACATGACAACAAGTTGGTTGTGGGCTAGAAAGTCCATTTCTTTGTTTATGATACCTTCTTAAAATGGGAAATGGTAAGCATGTATAAAAAAGAAAAGAATATGTGTTATAGCAGTCATTTAAAAAAAATGTGAAGTGCATGTTAAAGAAAATGTAAAACCAAAAACCATCACGTTTATTATTGTAAATATTTATGCACAGCAAACTGCCATTTTCACACTTCCTGGTATTCTTTTATTTTAAATCATGGAAATGTCTGTGGGGCCTGGATGTGGAAAGGGAGCTGGCTGGTTGGCTGGAAATCATCCCCTCCAGTTTTTACTTTTCCAAAAGAAAGAACAGAGAAGGTTCAGTCCTCTGTTCTTAACGCTACTTTGCTGATGTGGGAAATGACGAATATGCATGAAAATATATATATATATATATATATATATATATATATATATATATATATATATATATATATTATCCCTGGGGATAGGGGATTAAGAATACTTCCCACGTATTCCCTGCGTGTCGTAGAAGGCGACTAAAAGGGGAGGGAGCGGGGGCTGGAAATCCTCCCCTCTCGTTTTTTTTTTTTAATTTTCCAAAAGAAGGAACAGAGGGGGCCAGGTGAGGATATTCCAAAAAAGGCCCAGTCCTCTGTTCTTAACGCTACCTCGCTAACGCGGGAAATGGCAAATAGTTTAAAAGAAGAAAAGAAAAATATATATATATATATATATATATATATATATATATATATATATATATAGAGTTGATAGAGATGCTCTGTGGAAGGTATTAAGAATATATGGTGTGGGAGGAAAGTTGTTAGAAGCAGTGAAAAGTTTTTATCGAGGATGTAAGGCATGTGTACGTGTCGGAAGAGAGGAAAGTGATTGGTTCTCAGTGAATGTAGGTTTGCGGCAGGGGTGTGTGATGTCTCCATGGTTGTTTAATTTGTTTATGGATGGGGTTGTTAGGGAGGTAAATGCAAGAGTTTTGGAAAGAGGGGCAAGTATGAAGTCTGTTGGGGATGAGAGAGCTTGGGAAGTGAGTCAGTTGTTGTTCGCTGATGATACAGCGCTGGTGGCTGATTCATGTGAGAAACTGCAGAAGCTGGTGACTGAGTTTGGTAAAGTGTGTGGAAGAAGAAAGTTAAGAGTAAATGTGAAAAAGAGCAAGGTTATTAGGTACAGTAGGGTTGAGGGTCAAGTCAATTGGGAGGTGAGTTTGAATGGAGAAAAACTGGAGGAAGTGAAGTGTTTTAGATATCTGGGAGTGGATCTGGCAGCGGATGGAACCATGGAAGCGGAAGTGGATCATAGGGTGGGAGAGGGGGGCGAAAATTCTGGGGGCCTTGAAGAATGTGTGGAAGTCGAGAACATTATCTCGGAAAGCAAAAATGGGTATGTTTGAAGGAATAGTGGTTCCAACAATGTTGTATGGTTGCGAGGCGTGGGCTATGGATAGAGTTGTGTGCAGGAGGATGGATGTGCTGGAAATGAGATGTTTGAGGACAATGTGTGGTGTGAGGTGGTTTGATCGAGTGAGTAACATAAGGGTAAGAGAGATGTGTGGAAATAAAAAGAGCGTGGTTGAGAGAGCAGAAGAGGGTGTTTTGAAGTGGTTTGGGCACATGGAGAGAATGAGTGAGGAAAGATTGACCAAGAGGATATATGTGTCGGAGGTGGAGGGAACGAGGAGAAGAGGGAGACCAAATTGGAGGTGGAAAGATGGAGTGAAAAAGATTTTGTGTGATCGGGGCCTGAACATGCAGGAGGGTGAAAGGAGGGCAAGGAATAGAGTGAATTGGAGCGATGTGGTATACCGGGGTTGACGTGCTGTCAGTGGATTGAATCAAGGCATGTGAAGCGTCTGGGGTAAACCATGGAAAGCTGTGTAGGTATGTATATTTGCGTGTGTGGACGTATGTATATACATGTGTATGGGGGGGGTTGGGCCATTTCTTTTGTCTGTTTCCTTGCGCTACCTCGCAAACGCGGGAGACAGCGACAAAGTATAAAAAAAAAAAAAAAAAAAAAAAATTTTTTTTTTTTTTTTTTTTCATACTTTGTCGCTGTCTCCCGCGTTTGCGAGGTAGCGCAAGGAAACAGACGAAAGAAATGGCCCAACCCCCCCCCATACACATGTACATACACACGTCCACACACGCAAATATACATACCTACACAGCTTTCCATGGTTTACCCCAGACGCTTCACATGCCTTGATTCACTCCACTGACAGCACGTCAACCCCTGTATACCACATCGCTCCAATTCACTCTATTCCTTGCCCTCCTTACACCCTCCTGCATGTTCAGGCCCCGATCACACAAAATCTTTTTCACTCCATCTTTCCACCTCCAATTTGGTCTCCCTCTTCTCCTCGTTCCCTCCACCTCCGACACATATATCCTCTTGGTCAATCTTTCCTCACTCATTCTCTCCATGTGCCCAAACCATTTCAAAACACCCTCTTCTGCTCTCTCAACCACGCTCTTTTTATTTCCACACATCTCTCTTACCCTTACGTTACTTACTCGATCAAACCACCTCACACCACACATTGTCCTCAAACATCTCATTTCCAGCACATCCATCCTCCTGCGCACAACTCTATCCATAGCCCACGCCTCGCAACCATACAACATTGTTGGAACCACTATTCCTTCAAACATACCCATTTTTGCTTTCCGAGATAATGTTCTCGACTTCCACACATTTTTCAAGGCTCCCAAAATTTTCGCCCCCTCCCCCACCCTATGATCTACTTCCGCTTCCATGGTTCCATCCGCTGACAGATCCACTCCCAGATATCTAAAACACTTCACTTCCTCCAGTTTTTCTCCATTCAAACTCACCTCCCAATTGACTTGACCCTCAACCCTACTGTACCTAATAACCTTGCTCTTATTCACATTTACTCTTAACTTTCTTCTTCCACACACTTTTCCAAACTCAGTCACCAGCTTCTGCAGTTTCTCACATGAATCAGCCACCAGCGCTGTATCATCAGCGAACAACAACTGACTCACTTCCCAAGCTCTCTCATCCCCAACAGACTTCATACTTGCCCCTCTTTCCAGGACTCTTGCATTTACCTCCCTAACAACCCCATCCATAAACAAATTAAACAACCATGGAGACATCACACACCCCTGCCGCAAACCTACATTCACTGAGAACCAATCACTTTCCTCTCTTCCTACACGTACACATGCCTTACATCCTCGATAAAAACTTTTCACTGCTTCTAACAACTTGCCTCCCACACCATATATTCTTAATACCTTCCACAGAGCATCTCTATCAACTCTATCAAATGCCTTCTCCAGATCCATAAATGCTACATACAAATCCATTTGCTTTTCTAAGTATTTCTCACATGCATTCTTCAAAGCAAACACCTGATCCACACATCCTCTACCACTTCTGAAACCGCACTGCTCTTCCCCAATCTGATGCTCTGTACATGCCTTCACCCTCTCAATCAATACCCTCCCATATAATTTACCAGGAATACTCAACAAACTTATACCTCTGTAATTTGAGCACTCACTCTTATCCCCTTTGCCTTTGTACAATGGCACTATGCACGCATTCCGCCAATCCTCAGGCACCTCACCATGAGTCATACATACATTAAATAACCTTACCAACCAGTCAACAATACAGTCACCCCCTTTTTTAATAATTTCCACTGCAATACCATCCAAACCTGCTGCCTTGCTGGCTTTCATCTTCCGCAAAGCTTTTACTACCTCTTCTCTGTTTACCAAATCATTTTCCCTAACCCTCTCACTTTGCACACCACCTCGACCAAAACACCCTATATCTGCCACTCTGTCATCAGACACATTCAACAAACCTTCAAAATACTCATTCCATCTCCTTCTCACATCACCACTATATATATATATATATATATTTTTTTTTTTTTTATACTTTGTCGCTGTCTCCCGCGTTTGCGAGGTAGCGCAAGGAAACAGACAAAAGAAATGGCCCAACCCCCCCCCCATACACATGTACATACACACGTCCACACACGCAAATATACATACCTACACAGCTTTCCATGGTTTACCCCAGACGCTTCACATGCCTTGATTCAATCCACTGACAGCACGTCAACCCCTGTATACCACATCGCTCCAATTCACTCTATTCCTTGCCCTCCTTTCACCCTCCTGTATGTTCAGGCCCCGATCACACAAAATCTTTTTCACTCCATCTTTCCACCTCCAATTTGGTCTCCCTCTTCTCCTCGTTCCCTCCACCTCCGACACATATATCCTCTTGGTCAATCTTTCCTCACTCATTCTCTCCATGTGCCCAAACCATTTCAAAACACCCTCTTCTGCTCTCTCAACCACGCTCTTTTTATTTCCACACATCTCTCTTACCCTTACGTTACTTACTCGATCAAACCACCTCACACCACACATTTTCCTCAAACATCTCATTTCCAGCACGTCCATCCTCCTGCGCACAACTCTATCCATAGCCCACGCCTCGCAACCATACAACATTGTTGGAACCACTATTCCTTCAAACATACCCATTTTTGCTTTCCGAGATAATGTTCTCGACTTCCACACATTCTTGAAGGCTCCCAAAATTTTCGCCCCCTCCCCCACCCTATGATCCACTTCCGCTTCCATGGTTCCATCCGCTGACAGATCCACTCCCAGATATCTAAAACACTTCACTTCCTCCAGTTTTTCTCCATTCAAACTCACCTCCCAATTGACTTGACCCTCAACCCTACTGTACCTAATAACCTTGCTCTTATTCACATTTACTCTTAACTTTCTTCTTCCACACACTTTACCAAACTCAGTCACCAGCTTCTGCAGTTTCTCACATGAATCAGCCACCAGCGCTGTATCATCAGCGAACAACAACTGACTCACTTCCCAAGCTCTCTCATCCCCAACAGACTTCATACTTGCCCCTCTTTCCAGGACTCTTGCATTTACCTCCCTAACAACCCCATCCATAAACAAATTAAACAACCATGGAGACATCACACACCCCTGCCGCAAACCTACATTCACTGAGAACCAATCACTTTCCTCTCTTCCTACACGTACACATGCCTTACATCCTCGATAAAAACTTTTCACTGCTTCTAACAACTTGCCTCCCTCACCATATATTCTTAATACCTTCCACAGAGCATCTCTATCAACTCTATCATATGCCTTCTCCAGATCCATAAATGCTACATACAAATCCATTTGCTTTTCTAAGTATTTCTCACATACATTCTTCAAAGCAAACACCTGATCCACACATCCTCTACCACTTCTGAAACCGCACTGCTCTTCCCCAATCTCATGCTCTGTACATGCCTTCACCCTCTCAATCAACACCCTCCCATATAATTTACCAGGAATACTCAACAAACTTATACCTCTGTAATTTGAGCACTCACTCTTATCCCCTTTGCCTTTGTACAATGGCACTATGCACGCATTCCGCCAATCCTCAGGCACCTCACCATGAGTCATACATACATTAAATAACCTTACCAACCAGTCAACAATACAGTCACCCCCTTTTTTAATAAATTCCACTGCAATACCATCCAAACCTGCTGCCTTGCCGGCTTTCATCTTCCGCAAAGCTTTTACTACCTCTTCTCTGTTTACCAAATCATTTTCCCTAACCCTCTCACTTTGCACACCACCTCGACCAAAACACCCTATATCTGCCACTCTGTCATCAGACACATTCAACAAACCTTCAAAATACTCATTCCATCTCCTTCTCACATCACCACTACTTGTTATCACCTCCCCATTTACGCCCTTCACTGAAGTTCCCATTTGCTCCCTTGTCTTACGCACCCTATTTACCTCCTTCCAGAACATCTTTTTATTCTCCCTAAAATTTACTGATAGTCTCTCACCCCAACTCTCATTTGCCCTTTTTTTCACCTCTTGCACCTTTCTCTTGACCTCCTGTCTCTTTCTTTTATACTTCTCCCACTCACTTGCATTTTTTCCCTGCAAAAATCGTCCAAATGCCTCTCTCTTCTCTTTCACTAATACTCTTACTTCTTCATCCCACCACTCACTACCCTTTCTAAACAGCCCACCTCCCACTCTTCTCATGCCACAAGCATCTTTTGCGCAATCCATCACTGATTCCCTAAATACATCCCATTCCTCCCCCACTCCCCTTACTTCCATTTTTCTCACCTTTTTCCATTCTGTACACAGTCTCTCCTGGTACTTCCCCACACAGGTCTCCTTCCCAAGCTCACTTACTCTCACCACCTTCTTCACCCCAACATTCACTCCTCTTTTCTGAAAACCCATACTAATCTTCACCTTAGCCTCCACAAGATAATGATCAGACATCCCTCCAGTTGCACCTCTCAGCACATTAACATCCAAAAGTCTCTCTTTCGCACGCCTGTCAATTAACACGTAATCCAATAACGCTCTCTGGCCATCTCTCCTACTTAAATAAGTATACTTATGTATATCTCGCTTTTTAAACCAGGTATTCCCAATCATCAGTCCTTTTTCAGCACATAAATCTACAAGCTCTTCACCATTTCCATTTACAACACTGAACACCCCATGCATACCAATTATTCCCTCAACTGCCACATTACTCACCTTTGCATTCAAATCACCCATCACTATAACCCGGTCTCGTGCATCAAAACCGCTAACACACTCATTCAGCTGCTCCCAAAACACTTGCCTCTCATGATCTTTCTTCTCATGCCCAGGTGCATATGCACCAATAATCACCCACCTCTCTCCATCAACTTTCAATTTTACCCATATTAATCGAGAATTTACTTTCTTACATTCTATCACATACTCCCACAACTCCTGTTTCAGGAGTATTGCTACTCCTTCCCTTGCTCTTGTCCTCTCACTAACCCCTGACTTCACTCCCCAGACATTTCCAAACCACTCTTCCCCTTTACCCTTGAGCTTCGTTTCACTCAGAGCCAAAACATCCAGGTTCCTTTCCTCAAACATACTACCTATCTCTCCTTTTTTCACATCTTGGTTACATCCACACACATTTAGGCACCCCACTCTGAGCCTTCGAGGAGGCTGAGCACTCCCCGCGTGACTCCTTCTTCTGTTTCCCATTTTAGAAAGTTAATACAAGGAGGGGAGGATTTCCGGCCCCCCGCTCCCGTCCCCTCTAGTCGCTTTCTACGACACGCGAGGAATACGTGGGAAGTATTCTTTCACCCCTATCCCCAGGGATAATATACATATATATATACATATACACACACACACACATACACACACATACGCACATACACACACACACACACACATACATATATATACAAATGAAAAATGTAAGAAACAATTTAGAAAACAAACTTTTAGCTTGAAATGAATGAAAAAAATGAATGTCACATAATGGTTCAACCTCTGGCTATGGAAAAGGAAATGTACAATTTATTCACACAAACGTCAATAGCAGTTATATATATATATATATATTTATCCCTGGGGATAGGGGAGAAAGAATACTTCCCACGTATTCCCTGCGTGTCATAGAAGGCGACTAAAAGGGAAGGGAGCGGGAGGCTGGAAATCCTCCCCTCTCTTTTTTTTTTTTTTTTAATTTTCCAAAAGAAGGAACAGAAGGGGGCCAAGTGAGGGTATTCCCTCAATGGCCCAGTCCTCTGTTCTTAACGCTACCTCGCTATCGTGGGAAATGGTGAATAGTATAAAAAAAAAAAAAAAATATATACATATTGTTTGTAAAGAGATCATGGTATACTGTTCGGTGATTCTGATGAGCAGGATTAGAAAGAGCACTGAGTTATATAAATAGATGATATATACAAGGGATAATAGTGAAACTGAATGTAAGTTAAAGTTATTTTGGTTTTTAAAGGAGAGGGGCTGTCATAATGTGATATCAGTGAATGGAGAAGCTATAGATCAGTAGGTATTTGGGAGTAACGTTCATTATGGATGGTGGTCAAAGAGACGAAGCTGTGAGTACAGCCCTTTGCAGGAGATAAAAACTAAGTGTGGAAAGGTATAGTGAACAGAAGATATCAAGGGATGGAGTGTGCAAGCGGGCACTTTGCCCACTCACAGATGTGATATGCATATGTATGTAGGTCTAAAGAGGCAAAAAATAAGTGCAACAGAAGTAGATAACTTCCACAGTATGGCTGGAATTAGGAAAGAAAAGTAACAGATATAAGAATGATATGGTGTGAGAAAAAAAATATTAGAAAGTAACTTGGATGAGAGTTTATCAAGACAGTCTGGTCATGAATGCCAAATCAAATGTTCGTTACATAGGAATAAAGTAATGGAACTATTAGTACAAGAAGGTATGGAAGACTGCAGAAGGGATGGCAAAATGCATAGAAAACTGTATAAGGCTTAGGATGTCTCAGATGTGGATGCCAGAGGAATTATATGGGATTGAACATGATGGTAGCATTTTGTATATAGAGGTGTGAATAGAAATGGTCTCATTTGATGAATCAACATGGTGTGAAAAGTGAGACATTAAGATGTACTACTGTCAGTGGGGAAGATCATGTTTCACTTAACACACTATGCATGAGGGTGCATATGAATGACTTGAAAGTCTATATGTACCTGATCAACTCCAAGGAATTGACTGAAGATTTGATTATAAAGATAGATAGACAGACAAATGGCATGTGTATCCATGATATACCTTAACTCTGCAAATAAATGAAACTTAAAATTAGGGTCAAAATATAACATACATTAAGCTAGATCTGATCCATGTCCCCAGCAGTCAATACCAGAATACTTACATTCTTTAAACAAAGAGCATGTTTAAGCCTATGAAAATTTCAGAGGAAAGTCAACAAAAAGGAATTCTAATTTTCTGACACATGAGTTATATCTTGAGAGAAAGACTTCTATCCTCCTAACATGAGATCTACACCTTAATTTCTTGACCTTCACATATCTTTAATTCCACAATATTACTGCTCAATATATGACTTACAGGATGCAATAAATCCAGGAAAGCATGTTAAAAACATTTGAAAATTTTAGTGTCTCATGTTCTGCTGCCTTGAAGTCTTATCCAAAATTCTAAAGGATTTTGTTCTTACGTATACCAAAACAATCTATCTAGTTTCTTAGCATCCTGTAATACAATCCTACAGAAAACACTAGTTTCCTTTATCTCTCGTACTATATTTCAAATGTAACACCAATTAATCTTAATAATAACATGATTCTGAATTCACTGAAAATTTCTAAAATTTCATCAAAACTAATTAATCAAACTGACTGATATGCTCTAGTCACACACATGAAGAGACAGATACCTAACAGAAAATATCATAATGAGTGGATGGCTGTTTAAGGGGCCTTAACCATCTCAGATGGCCAAAAGATGACAATTAGAATATGCAACACTTAACTTCTTACAATTAATCAAACAACCCTACAACCCCTTTTATGGGGCTCCTGCAGCTCCATAGCTGCACAATAATCAGTAGCAGAAAAAGAATGGATTCTTTATTTCTTTTTTAGTAAGATGTTCTTGGATGTGACTGTACAGGGTATTCCTTTCCATCAATTGACAATGAAACAACTTCATTAAAGGTGACTTTTCACTCACAGCATAACCACAAGCACATAGAGTTACCCTGCAACAAATGTAGTTTTATTCTTTTCTAATATTTCCTAAGATTACATAGTCCTACAATGGCATAATTCTTTGAATTCCCTCAGTCTAAATATTTCCCCAAGTCTCCTTTATACATGTGCAGCACTTTGCCCCAAACTCCAGATTTTTAAGATTTATTCTTTTGGTGGTGATTTCATTACTGGTAACTATTTCTTTCACCATGGAGCTTAAGAGAAGCAGCATGGCTTTAACTGCTGAGTTTTTGCTTGCTGTATTTGCATGCTAATCTCTATGTGATAAGGCACCCAAGTTAAACCTCACTTTCCTTGAATTAAATTTGTTCACCTTTAGATCCCCAAACCTTTTTATTGTTCAGTTTCTTTATCTTAATGTCATTCAAACTTTTATATTCTTAAGTGGCTCTTTTCTTCAACTGCCTTAATCATTTTTCTAAGATTCTTTTGGAGTTCCCTTGGTTTTTGTTTCAATAAACCCTTTGTGCATGGGATTCAAGACATAAGAAACAAATCAGTAAGAGTGAGGCATTATAGTGATGAAGGACAAAACAGTATCTCTTGGTTATAAAGAAAATCAATAGCAGGCATTGCAAATCCTACATCTAAGTAAAACTGGATGAAGATTGGGACCATGTCTACTGCAAATGAGTGTTACATTTCCTTATAATTTTTCCAAGGAAATTCATGCTTTTAATGACCATCCTCAAAAAGTGAGGTGGTTAAAGCCCCTTATGAGCAGGTGAGAAAGATGATGTCAGCAAATACTCAAAAACACAGAAAAAATGCATATACTACATCAAGAAAAACACTTCTATCAAATTATGCTTTAAAAAAAAAACAGTCTTGAACAGGAGACTTAATTTTGTACTAACCATAGTTTTGGGTTTAACAAACATGTAATTCATAACCTGTGAAAGCTAACACCTGGACAATAATTAATGCAAGCTAAGTTTTGAAAACAAGTTGGTTGCCCACTCCCTAAATGAATGGCAGTTAAAATTCTTTGATCCGCTTTTACACTGATTAAGACTAAGCTATCAGGTGCTGAACTGCCACTGATATACATATTCCATTATGAACAAGATTACAAAGAATTTTGCTTTTACAAAAATATTGTTTCAAATAAGAGACTTTTTTGTACTAGATATAAATCTGGGTTTACAAAACATGCAATTCATGACCTATCAGAAATGATAATTGGATAATCATTAAATGGGAGCCAAAATTCCAAAATGGGTTGAATGCCCCCTCCCCATTAGAATAGCAGCTAAAATTCTTTGATTTGCTTTAAACTGATCACAACTAAACAATCGTGCTGAGCTGCCTGATATGGGCAGTTATACCCTTCTCAATTTCAATACTTGTAAACCCCAATGAGATAGCTTTCAACCATGTTTTTGCCTAGAGAAAGTTTTCACAGAAAACTTTGTCTTCAAAAATTTCTGTTGAAGTAATGGCCTACTGTGCCTACCACAAGACCACAGTAGCTAATTAAATCATTTTTGTAGTTAGATCTGGTGATTTTCCATTTCATCTGGACAGTTTTGGCCTTTAGTAACATGAGAGAAATCTAGAGATTTCATGTAAAGTCAATTAACAAATCTTGTGACTTATATACTTATTCACATGAATGAGCAATCTGTCAGTAAACTTTAAAATACAGATGAATGAAATTCTAAGAATACCACAATTTCACCTCTTTTGGTTTTACATTAAACATGCCTAATCCACAAGTACAGGTCATCCCTGGTAAACATGAGGGTCGCATTACTCGGAAGGGCACTTTTTAACAAAATTACTTGAAATGGAACCATTCTTTCAAGTGAAATCCATACATAAAGGCTTTATTTACCTTGAAATTCAAAAATATCTTTTACAATAAAACAAAAACTGATGTATGGTACAGTACATGGGTAGCCTGTGACATATATTTTGACCTTGCAATGTGTACCATACTGTTCTTATGGCCATACAAGGAAAGCCAAATGTTATTCCAATTTCCACTGCATACTGTCCAGCATCAAAATGGTTCATCACATTTAATTTCATTTCAAGCATAATGCTTTTTCTTGATTTGTTACTGGTACAAGGCTCACACTTGTCATTTGTTGGGTGTTTTTGATTCATAACACTGGTCAACAAAATTTATACTTTTTTTGCCCATGAACTAAAATAGGTAGATGTTAAAGCACTTTTTACACTAAATTTGAATCTATTTTTAGAATTTTTCTATCAGGCATGGTTTAAAAGTGACAGAGCTATTAAATTTTACAATAAGTGTATATTACTCATAAATAAGGCTGGTATTACACTTAAAAACTTACCCCTAAAATGTAGAAGTGTACAATTTTGGCTATATATGGCCACAGGAACATCCCTCAAGTGCCCAGCAGTAACCTGCCAACACAGAGGGGGTCCACTTTCCTTAGTATCACTTTTCCATGTCCAAAATGCCCTGGTGAAATCTTTACTCACTACTGACTGCCCCAAGATTTTCCAGGAAAAAGTCTAAGTGCAAGTCCAAAAAATTTATTCTTCGACTCCTATTGCACCCTAGAGATTCACATGAAGTTAACAGATCTTTTACAACATCACAGTAGTTTTCTGATCTGTCATTCCCCCAAAAATCTTTGCAGACTCTCTTAAATGACAACCAAGCAATTTTTCAACTTCATTTACCTCTTCATCAAACTTTTCATCTAGAAATAGTTCCCTGATCTGTGTTCCTACAAAAATACCCTCCTTGATTTTTGCATCACTTATTCTGGGGAATTTATTCCTCAAATATGTGAATCACTGGCCAGCTTTATCCACACCTTTGACAAAGTTTTTCATCAGCCAAGCTTAATGTGCAAAGGAGGCAGATAAATTTTCTCAGGATCGACAAGAGGAATATTGATGACATTCTTCTTTAATGGAGTCAGTGATGTTCATTTCAGCCACAATTTCTTTACAAAATGATTTTTCTTGTCCTGGCTGTCCCACTCACAGAGGAAACAACAGAACTTCATGTACACAAGTAGCATTTCCACTAAAAGTGCCACAACCTTCAGATCACCACATACATTCCACTTAAAGTCCCCATAATTAATTATTTCCAAAAGAGGCTTCATGTTACCAAACGATTCCTTCATGTTAGCTGCATGAGCCAGGGGAACAGAGGGGACTTTATTTCCATTGTGGAGTAGAACTGCTCCCAAGTTTACTTTTGATGGGTCAGTAAAAAAGTGCCATTCATCTGTTATATTCATGGACAAGTGCTTCCATAACAGAACGAACATCATTGCAAAACACCAGACCATCTTCAAGGGAGAAAAATTCTTTGAAAACAACATGGTGATCATGATAAAGACAAATTTTACTTTTATTTGGAAAAGATTCCAGTCCTTTAACTGGAAACCCAAAAGTCTGGCTTGTTTCTTAAAAAATCTAAATCATTGAATAGATCATTAAGATCTCAGCTCAGCAAAGGTGGTTCACATGAAGAAGAGCTTGCTTCAAATGTTAGATCCATATTGTCCTCTATTTGGTCTACTTTCTCATCATCCGACTCATTGTCACTCAGAGCCATGTTTACTGGAGGCTCTGGGACAGGTAATTCCTGACTATGACATTTAACAGTATGCTTGAATTTTGATGTTATAACATTCATATTTGTCAGGCAGAAGTAGCAATGCAAAGCACAATCTCTGGGTTCTTTCCAGGCTATAGGAAAGGCAAAAGGCATTCAGTGTGAACCTTTGCCCATGGTGTGAGAAGCCTGACACATATGAAAACAAATATGGAAGGCCCAACTTTTATCCTGGTCACCCACTTTACCACTAAAGTAATGCTCAAAGCATTTTTTAATGAGTGGTGTGAAAGAATGTTTTTGTGATATGAATGTCAATTCACTGCAGATGTAACAGAAAGAATTTGGACTATCTACACAGTTTCTTGACATTATAATGGTGGATGAGGTATCAGCACAACACTTGAATACAAAGAAGCACAATCTGTCAACAGAGTGGAAAAGACACTGTTTATCTAATGAGTTCTAGCCTGCTACTGACAGGAGTGGGAACTGTCTGAATGTTTCAACATTTCCAGTCATGTGTGCCCCCCGTGACTCATTTATCAAGGTTTGTACTTTCGAAAAGAAGCTATTGCAATTCACAAATAATAAAAATAGCTAAGTTGGTTAAACTAGAGCACTGGTACATATGTAGTGTACATAACGATGTGCAAGTATGCTGGAATAAAAAATTATGGGTGATAGAGAAATTCTGAAAACATATTTGGATTCAGCCAGCAAAAATACATAAACATTTTTTCCATGGGACAAAATCTTTGTTGACCAATATAATTGGGGAATCATAACTATATATCATAATACAGTGTAAATGTAGCCTAGAATGTACTCCACATTGACACAATGGTGTCCTAAGGAAACTCCTGGATGAAGCAGCATGTAATGCAACCAAAAAATTATTTCTACAATATGGTGTAAAGTCATTTGCTTGGCGCCCACTTCAAAATCAACATAACTGCAGGGCTTTGCAACTTAAAAGCAGAACTTTGCAGCTTAGAGCAAACCAATACCCTAACTGATTCATGGTATGAAAGCAAAACAGCATGAACTGAGACAATGTAATACAAATCCTACTTGAATTATGATGCACTGGCAGAGCAGGATCCCACATAAGAAAATCATTTCTTCTCATGATCAATTCATTGTGCACACTTCTGTGCAGATACTTTACTACCGTACTGTAAATCAATTTTGTCCATTTCAAAGTGCAATATCTAACTTGTATATACTTGAAGCGTGTTTTACACAAACAGCAATCACTGCTTGACTCTAAAGTATATGTACAGTATATAGTGTGTGCATCAGGTGTAATCAATATGCAAGATGAACTGAATCCTAATCATGTCTATCAAATTAGCATCCTCTTCTCATTTTCCTTTTTGCCGAGTGGAAGGTTATTAATTCAAAAGTAAAAGTAGATATCCTCGGGCATCCTGAACATTATTATCATGACAAATATTATTAGTTCAACAAACATGGCTGATTCTACTAAGTATCCTATCAAGATATATACAAAATATATTTCATGTAGTCAGGATGATAAGCCCTTAACAGCTGTAAAATTGCATCATTTGCAGACTCTTGCAAAAGAAATGATGATCTCAATGAGTGCATGGGCTGAAGACCAGACAAAATAATGTATTACATTTAGGATAAAGGTGGTTCAAGAGGAAGCAGGAAGTATCTTTAAAGATTTTGAAAATGAAGGTGAATTATCTTCCACTGAAACTTTTAAAGCAAATTTTTGAGTTCAAGAGAAAGCAGGAAGTATCTTTAAAGATTCTGAAAATGAAGGTGAATCATCCTCCACTGAAACTTTTAAACCAAATTTTGGCTGATTTGAGCATTTTAATGAAAGGGATGAGTTGCTTAATCTGAATTAACTGATGAGAATACAATTACTGATTCTGAGGTAGCAGAAGTACATTCTGAAGCTCTAAAGGCTATCACTGAGCAAAGACATTATTTACCAAGCTAGGTCTTCAGTATTGATGAAAATGGCAACTATCAAAAAAAAAAAAACTCAAAGAGCTTATAAAAAGGTAGACTAAAAAAAAATTTATTTCCAACTGCTGCTCTGCTGCAGAAATTTTTTTATTAAAATAAGCATCATGCGCATATCCCTGCTACTCCTTGACAATGCCCTTAATCATCCCATTAAATTAAACGATTTGTCTAATCATAATGGTGTCCATATCTTCCAATGAACACAGCAACTATATTCATCCTAGGAATCGTGGTGTAATCCTGACATCCAAGGTACAGTATATTACCTAAGGGGAGCATTTGCTCAGCTTACTCATGAAATGCAAGCAGATGACAAGTCAAAGATCCAAAAGTTCTGGAAAAATTATGCATCCCATATAAAAAGTACAAAGTCACAGGATGAGACTTAGCAGGCAACAGTAAAAGATGAAGTTAATTATGGCCTGGCTGTGAGGAGAACTTCATATACTTTATGCCTTGATCTAAAATCATAGATAATGATAATGAGCTTTGGTGAAGTGGTTGAGTTAAACTCTTTATGTACAGCTCTCTCAAATAAAAAACTGCTTAAGTTGGAAGTAATAAAAGGAGGAAGAGGAGGAATGCTGTCACTAGGCTGAATCAGGGAATATGAAGCAGTCTGGGGAAATCACACTATGGTCTGAGACAAATGACTGCAAATGAATGATGACCTCTTGTTTCAGCACATTATATTCATCTGATTCTGGTGCTCCTGACCCAGGATCACTTTTAAGGAGCTCCTGCAGCTTCAGGACAGCACTTTAAGCAGGAATATGATGGACTCTTTTGGAGCAAGGAGGTCCTTCATTGGATTGTACTCCATTACATCCATTGACGATGATACAGCTTCCCTAAAGGTGACTTCTCACTTTTGGTGATGAAACACAACAAACATGACAAGAAAAGAAAATGATGAAAACAAAAATAACACTACACTGGATGCTGAGGCTCCTGAGAGCAAAATTAATGAAAGAAGAGAGAAATGATCAGGAAAACACGCTAAAAATAAATGAAAGATTTCATACACAAAAGTAAGCTAAAATGATAATTTGAGAGAAAAGTTACATAATTTTCTTTGGAAATATCATGACAACATTCTTTGACAGAATATAAGAGACAGCTCATAGTTTAGTACAACTAAAGAAAAAATATTGTGGAACAAAAAAGAAATACAAAGATAAGGATGAACACGAAAAAAATGCAAAAATTAAATGAGAGTGGCAAATAAGCAAAATCAGGATTGAAGAGCTTCAAAAGAAAACGGAATGCCGAGTTAATGTTACTGTGAATATGGAAAAAAAAAAGAACAAATCGACTTTAATTCATAAACAGCACATAAAAGTAGCTAAAAATATAATTCTCAAATATAATCAAAGAAAAGACATACAAAAAAGACTACATCATAATAGTATCAAAATGACCTCAATAAAATTTGCAGAATGTCAAGAAATCAATATTATTCTGTATTCAGTACAAGAAACACTGGCAATGTCAATATGATTAGAATGCAATCACAGGTGTCAAAGCACATGAAAATTACAAAGATAGCAACAAACCTAAATGATAAGACTCAACATTAAGACCAGATGGAATTCCAGCAATCTTCTAACAAAAAAGGCAAAACAGGTTACTACCAAAACCAATAATTTTACTACTCAGATGGAAAATAGATAATAGCAATACATTGGAAATCCCTATAATAACCCATGTTACCAATAAACAAACAAGGATCTAAGCCTCTCCTGTAGCAATGTAGAATTCTAAGTTTGACTTCACACGTAATAGATGTGTATAAAAGAGTGGTTTAGAAACATATCAAAACAATGAACAATAACTACCGGACATTAATAAAGGCCAACAAGGTCTGTACCAAGTAAAAATACACAAGTGCAGCTCATATGACTTCAATCTAATGAAAGATATTTTTCTTATTTCGTAACTTTCCTCTTACTTTGTACTTGGATCCACACTACAACCTCACAGCAACAAATTTACTGGATTAGCAGAATGTACTGAGACTGCAGAGAACTGTCACTGCTTGATGTTTTCAATGACCTGTTTCACTGCAAAATGCTTTTTTAACAGAAAAGTATTGAACAGAAGGAAAATAAGAAAAGCCAAATTTCTTTGCACTGGGAACAAACGATATGTATTAGTTTGTTCATATCCAATTTTGGGAAGCAAAAGACATTTCTGAACCTGACCTCCTTAAACATTGTTTCTTTAACCTATCTGTCCACAAAATTCATTTCCAGAAGCAATCCCAAGCCATATGAATTTTCTCGTAACATACGAAAATAGTATTTGGTCCTTTTGTAATACTTCTTTGTCAAATCAATACTATAAAGCTTCTATACTTAGCATTAATTTTTTTTTTTTTTTTATACTTTGTCGCTGTCTCCCGCGTTTGCGAGGTAGCGCAAGGAAACAGACGAAAGAAATGGCTCAACCCCCCCCATACACATGTACATACACACGTCCACACACGGAAATATACATACCTACACAGCTTTCCATGGTTTACCCCGGACGCTTCACATGCCTTGATTCAATCCACTGACAGCACGTCAACCCCGGTATACCACATCGCTCCAATTCACTCTATTCCTTGCCCTCCTTTCACCCTCCTGCATGTTCAGGCCCCGATCACACAAAATCTTTTTCACTCCATCTTTCCACCTCCAATTTGGTCTCCCTCTTCTCGTTCCCTCCACCTCCGACACATATATCCTCTTGGTCAATCTTTCCTCACTCATTCTCTCCATGTGCCCAAACCATTTCAAAACACCCTCTTCTGCTCTCTCAACCACGCTCTTTTTATTTCCACACATCTCTCTTACCCTTACGTTACTTACTCGATCAAACCACCTCACACCACACATTGTCCTCAAACATCTCATTTCCAGCACATCCATCCTCCTGCGCACAACTCTATCCATAGCCCACGCCTCGCAACCATACAACATTGTTGGAACTACTATTCCTTCAAACATACCCATTTTTGCTTTCCGGGATAATGTTCTCGACTTCCACACATTTTTCAAGGCTCCCAAAATTTTCGCCCCCTCCCCCACCCTATGATCCACTTCCGCTTCCATGGTTCCATCCGCTGACAGATCCACTCCCAGATATCTAAAACACTTCACTTCCTCCACTTTTTCACCATTCAAACTCACCTCCCAATTGACTTGACCCTCAACCCTACTGTACCTAATAACCTTGCTCTTATTCACATTTACTCTTAACTTTCTTCTTCCACACACTTTACCAAACTCCGTCACCAGCTTCTGCAGTTTCTCACATGAATCCGCCACCAGCGCTGTATCATCAGCGAACAACAACTGACTCACTTCCCAAGCTCTCTCATCCCCAACAGACTTCATACTTGCCCCTCTTTCCAAGACTCTTGCATTTACCTCCCTAACAACCCCATCCATAAACAAATTAAACAACCATGGAGACATCACACACCCCTGCCGCAAACCTACATTCACTGAGAACCAATCACTTTCCTCTCTTCCTACACGTACACATGCCTTACATCCTCGATAAAAACTTTTCACTGCTTCTAACAACTTGCCTCCAACACCATATATTCTTAATACCTTCCACAGAGCATCTCTATCAACTCTATCATATGCCTTCTCCAGATCCATAAATGCTACATACAAATCCATTTGCTTTTCTAAGTATTTCTCACATACATTCTTCAAAGCAAACACCTGATCCACACATCCTCTACCACTTCTGAAACCACACTGCTCTTCCCCAATCTGAACTTAGCATTAATACTTCTTAAAAAATAATGTAAAAAATCAAAATTACGTACATATAGTCTGATCCTTACAGGATGGAATCAATTTCCTTAAGTGTAAAATCTTCTTGCTCATTACACCAATAATGATGAATAAAAGATGTGAAAAGTATAAAGGGCCAAAATTGAAAGAATGCTAAGCAGCCACATGCTGCAAACTCATAAGCAATCATCAAAAACAGTATATACATCATTAGTAAATAGTAAATGGTATGAAAAAATTAAGGTGCTGGATCAAAAGGGACACTAAACAGGCGTATGCTGCCAACTCATAAACACACATCAAAACTATTTGAAAAAATCTTGATATATCATTATCTTTGCATTACAATAAAAAATAAACCCTTATACAGCATATCTTAACATTGCAATTTCCATAAATTGTGCACATAATCTTGAAAACAAAGTAAAATGAGATAAGAGATGAATGAATCAGTGCGATGGTAGTGGCAGGCAGATTGCGGGGTCATACATAAGTCTGCCACTGCATGGGTGCAGTACCTTATGGGATCATGATGCTATTTCCTGGCTGGGGAAGTACTGGCAAACAGAATACGTAAAAACTATTTTTGAAAGTTGTGGACTTTCAACGTACCATATTTAGCATAAATGAAAAACAGACTTTCATCACAAATTTCATCCACAGGATTAAGATTAATCCTGAATGAAAAAGAGATGAATGGATGGATTCATGAGAACACATTCAAAGCAATAGCTGGTGTAACTAGTAACTACATGGGCTTGGTGCAACCCTAACCTTTTTAATTTAAGGGTAGCTCAGCACAAATGTTAATCAAGATAGACCTCAATTCTAATGGGAATAAGTTGTTGAGAATAGCAGATAACTTTGTATTTAGGATCTGGCTTCCATTTTATGTTTGTCTGGCTACCACTTTGGACTAATCATAAAAAGCATGTTTCCACAATGTCTCGAGAAGAGAAATTACTCAAATGTTGTAACAGCAAGATAAGTGCTGTTTCAGTCCTACTGAAAAACACTTTTATGAACTACTGCCTTGGATAACAAAATGAAGTCTATACAACAAATTTCAAAAGTATACCACATATACTCAACCCCATACTGTGACCTCAATAAAATCTTCCTTAACTTTCATGGAATGAAGCCCTAAAAGCAACATTCAAACCATCTGTAATGTCTTTTCATGTCGATTTGGCCATTACATACACAAGATCTTCTGCCTAATGGTTAAACTAAATATTAAAACTAAGAGGGCTGATACACTGATCATTTAAAATAGCAAAAGCATAAGTACAGAACCAAGACAAAGTGAAGAGTGATAAAAGTATAGGGAAATAAGATAAATAAATGAATTACTACAAAGTCTGAAGAACAAACTGGCTTCTGGAAACATGTGCCTTATCACCATAATGCACAACACCATGTGACCAGAGGATAGCTACTTTGATGCAGGAGAGGATCTTTTTTCGGGATTGCTGGGAAATTAAATCTCCAAATTCCTATACAGTTCACAAATTAATCAACTACAGTTCCCATAAAAAGAAAGGCTCTACTGACTTTGTTTAACTTGGAAAATTCACACAAAATCCCACTTCTATTCACTTTTACTGTCACAACTTTGGACCAACTTAGCAATTCAAATCTCACTTCATATGCTTAACACATCATGTCACAAGGGCAGGTGGCAAGAAGTACCCAAAGGTCTAACCCTCCCAACAATCCAGAGAAAAGAATCTAAATGTCAAAACAGGTTTACACTGAAAGAAGATCTGTCACTAGCAAGACTGCCAAACTGAGAAGGTAAAGGAAAGAATGGGAGATAAGCTAACCCTCCAAAATAATCCTTTCTATGAGGGAAGCAAAACATGATTTTACTACATCATAACGGGTTACATGGGCTGCATGTTATAAACATAAGACAACAATGATATAGCAATAAAAGAATGAGAGAAAAAGTCCTACAGTTAGCATACTGTAATTCCAAATCTCATGAATTAGGAAGATACAAGTTGCCAGGGCACACAAACTTCAGTAAATTCTTACATTTCTATCACCTTAGTTTCATGGTTACGGCTTTAAGATTTTTTTTAATATGACCATAAATGCCCTTCTCTGTGAAGTCCATCATTACATGTGACCCTTTACCTAGGGCTACAGAAAAACTAAACAAAAAAGGAAATTAAGATAAAATATTACTGAAGGGAGCAGGTCCTTTGCTAATTCTGCAGGTTCTTTGATTCATAACTGCCCTCAAGAATGACAGCGCTAGGGCCACCTTATTTTGCTGCCATCTCATTTGGGTAATACATGTTTTCATTTACTTGGTTTCAATCTATTTAGTTTAGCTCTATTCCTAAGTAGGAGTAATATCTTTATGTACAGAGTGCCTTATGTACTCTGTTACTGATTATTTCATGGAGTTACAAGTGTTAGACTGGTCAACATAACCCCATTTTCCCTAACTAGTTTTAGTACCTGTAGCTTTGCAAAACTTAAGTTTCATTTGTCAACTAAAATCTAACCTTAAAAACCTCCTTTCAGTATTAAGAGGTAAAAGACTACTGTATTTTCAAAGAATACATAATGTTGAAGCCCATGTAGCTTTTAACATATGTCACCTATCTAGATGAACAGCATAAGAAGCTTTTCACTTCCAACTGGAACACCCTTGAGTCAACACTTCTAAAAGGACACTCCTTGATATTCTGCACACATGAAACCTCTAAATCTGGAGCCTCCATTATCTTTTGGGAATGCATAAGCTCACCATCAACTTGGAGAAAATTAAGCCTCCAAGTATGTGGTACCTTACGCAACCAGTCAAATGAGGCTTTAAAATAAACTTTCATTACGCTTGCTTGACCTAAGAGCAAGTCATATTCTTCCTGAAAAGGTAATTAACCATCTTTATGAGAAATGGAGTAAATAAGGGGGAAGGATTCTTAGATCACAATACTGTACCTTCACAATTGTTAACAAGTAATGAAAATTTTGAATAAGTGACTTTCTTGCTAATGCTTAAATATCATTCAGTTACCCTAATTAAAGCTAAAATAAAAGCAAACTGGGAAGCTACAGCAAGGGCCTGAATGAACCCTTTCAAGAAAATCTCCAGTCTTATCTGTAAACCTGGCAGGGTAAGCATTTACCTTTAAATGAAGACTAAAATGGAAAATCCCTAATACTGAAAGATATTATACACCAGACTGGGACTAGCTGGATTTCTTCACACAACTGTCAAAGATGATTGTACACTGGGACTACACTTGACTACCTTTGATTCCCACACATGAATAAGTACTCACTCATAGATGAATGAGGCCAAGGTATACCTTCCAAGGAAGGTATAAGCGAGACTGGACCCTATAACCAGTGGCTTAGTAAGGCTCTCAAACAAATGATACCCTGTTAAACAAATTCAATAGCAATGACAAACCTTCATTCATGGACACAGTCCTACACTTCTGTGACGAGGCTGTAATAAAAGAAAATATTAACCTGAACTCAATACTATACATATTCAAAATTCTATAAATCCAAACCAAACTGATGTATAATCCTCATGTGCACAAAGTTACTGTGCTTTATGAAGTACTGAAACACTGATAAGAAATGCTTTTTTTCCAAAATAAAAAAAATTGTGAAATCAAAATAAATGACAATGAAGGATAACTGAGGAAAAAATTGGTATGGGAACAATTCTGAAAATCTGATTGGGTCTTAGTAACAGGAGGGATGACCATGGATAAGGAGGGAAACATGACCCTCCCAGAAAAGAAACAGAAAAAAATGTCTCTGATACATATTAGCAGGAGTAAAAAGATAAATGATTCCCATCTCTTCCAAGCTAAGAAAGAAACAACCAATGTTAGGCTTAAAAGATCTAAAAAGAGAGAGTAAAAATTGCAATACAACTTTTCTCTAACAGCTACCCACATAACTAATTTCCCTGAAATACATAACCATATAATCAATTTCCCTTCACTGCCACTGTACATGGATCATCTATGAAAAGACCAACAATAACATATCTTCCATCAAAGACACAAAGGCTGATGCTCAAAGGACTTCCAACATTATATATAACTACAAGAGAGCTGTCTGACACCAACTAATTAGAGTGAATCAGGGAACACACTTAACTAGTCAGTAAAAATAATAACTGCTTTTAATGCCAAAATTCACTAAGTAAGCATTCAAACCTTGCTCTACTTTTCAGAAAAAAAGTTAAAGATGTTCCATGGAAATAGAGGAAATCAGAAACTTAATATCTAACCACAAAGCTAGAATGTGATCATATTGATAGAAAAAAAGCAAAACTAATCCTGGAAGATACTACTACTACTACTACTCTCCAGGTATGAGGAGGGTTAGTGATGGCAAAATTATGAGTAAACAATGCTGCAGCTGTTATGATTCCCATCCCTGGACCTAGATGCCATTTCTCCTTTCTGCTTCACCTAGAAGCAAATTGTTTGTAATCAACCTACAAACACATTCTACCTCACACACAATGCTTTACTACAAGAAACTGACATGATTTTTATTTTTCCAATGTTAAATGATATAAAATAACTGGAAACACACTCAAACAATGTACAATGTTTCTACACTGTCAAATTTGACTGGTACCAACAGTCAGACTCCTGGCTCATTCTCAAGGTGCCCTTGAATGCCATCATGTGCATGGGCTTCATCCCATCTCTATCATTGCTGCTGACTCCACTCTGCTGAACAAAATCTGTCTGCCTACTCTCCTTATCTCCCTCTCTCTGAAACCCACTTATCCATTGCTGCCTCTCCCCTACACTACCAAAACTCTAATTTTATTCTCTACTATTGTCTCCACTCTAAGGGTGATGTCAGATCACAGTTTCAAAAAATATAATAAAATGCATTTGTGTATCTTGAGTCTCCTGACATCATCTGGTACAAAACTTTCATTACCTTCTATGACTATGCTCTTATGTTTCATGCATTTTTCACCATTTCCTCCCAGTATATACAACTCTTTAACTTCTTGATCTCCTGCCATGATGCACTATTTTCTTCACATCCATGGGCTAGAATCCTCTATCCAGGGGATTTCATTGAACATCACAATAATTGGTTATGCTCAACTCAAGATAATACCAGTGGAGCCGATGCCCTTTTTTTCTTCTTCTTTAATGATCTGGAACAATTGATTACACACTCAACACAAGTTTCCAACCATCAAGACAACTCTTCCAAAACACATGTCAGTTTTTCACCTCTGAATATTCTCATTCATATTCAGTGTTTCTGCCCTGATAGGTTCTTCTGACTGCAATCTTATTTGCATTAAATCCGACTGGACACATCCACCTCTTGTCTCCCACTCTTGAAACATCAACTTTGGTGCCTATGTGTGGCTCTGCCTCCATGAACTGGATATGCAGTATGCATCAAAGTGCTACTTCCCACAGATTTTGCATGGAGACCACCCACATAATCATTGACTGTTATAGCACGAAATTTTTTGTCTGTACAACAAACCTGAGCAATTTTCTAATGTTCCTTGTTTTTTTTCCTTCTCCTATAACCTTTCCTCTTCAATAAGTCAGGTCTACAAACATCTGGGGAGCTCAAATCAATCCTTCCTACATTCTTTTTTCTTAAAGATATTTTATCGATCAGATGTAATGACCAAGACTAGAAGATTTTTTGCCTAATCCATGCTGACTACAACTGGGAAAAGCAAGCAAGATGGAGAATAGCCTTAAAGCTTGGTGATTTTGTCAATGATTCCCATAATGAAGTATTGAGTAAAACAGAACTGGGATATCAACCTGAAAGATCCTAAGTCAAACTCTTTAAAATAATAATTTCCCTACCATTGGCACTTTCAATGCCAATCCATACTAGCAAAAGCTGTCATAGTGTCAGCATAAAAAGATAATCTAGAACATGATGAAGCAATATCTTAGCAGTCTTCCCATCCAGAACTCATTTAACAACTTTAACTAAAGCCCTGAAAATGATATCCAAGCTTAACATAAAATCTACCTCAAAAATATAGAAACCTCAAATAAAAATCTAACTCAGGAATGTATATTTTCCAATTGTAAGCTATTTCTGAAGACTTGTGATCCAACTCAGCTTTCTCAGTGGTGGCTGCCAGAAAAATTTCTGAGTAATAAAGATCAACACTAGAACAATAGTTTTATTCTCTGAATTCACTAACTGCTGCAAAATGAATATAGTCCAGGTCAAAAACTTGCAGAGTAATGTAATAATATAAAGTTTAAAAGGTTACAAAGAAGTGCTGAAAAGGAACAAAGCATGTTTGCTGCTGAGTCTGATGAAAAATGAAGTTCTCCAGGGAAAAGAATATACAATAAGAGAAGGACCTAAGTAAAGTGGTGCAGAGAGGTGACTTCCAATGTAAATATCAAATATGTGGGGGTGAGACTGGCTGTACTTCTTATTTTTGGCTGGAATTAAAGTAAAGATCAACACTAGGTGACTACAGATAATCCTGGGGAACCTTCTTAAAACTGATATATGAAATAATAATAATAATAATAATAATAATAATAATAATAATAATAATAATAACAATAATAATAATAATAATAATAATAATAATAATAATAATAACTGGAAAAAAGCACTGCTTCAGTTCTACCATGATAAAGCTTCTTAGGTATTCAAGAAAACTGGTCATTTAGTTTGAATATACTGCTAAATTCTGATGACCTGTCAAGATAGTTCATTAAATCATTTTAATAATGATAATGAATTACTCTAATTTCTAAATCCAAGTGATTAAACAAGTGATTAAAGTGGATTAATTCTATAGACAATGCATATGAACAAGAAGATTTGGAAAAATCAAATGCACATAACAAATATATTTCATACTCACCTTTAGTTTTAGCATTCAAGTACGCCTGATAGCTCGGGGAAGCATGATAGTTTTTCATTGCCTTTTCATATTCAAGCTGTAAAACAAAACCACAAATGCAAGTAGTATACAGTGTACAGAACTGCTGTCAAGGTGCTGTGAGTGGGTGAATGACAGAAAAAGATCTAAAAAAGGGTGGTCCCAGTCTGTGGTTATGCTCATCATGAGTACACCACAATATAATATCGTAAGAAGAAAAAGCATGATAACCAGGAAGAGGTAAGGTTATGGTGGAGAGAGATATAAGAGCAAGCTATTTGCTGTCCTACAAGCAATTGCATGCAAGAAATGTTTATTACAATTGAACCAAAGATGCATCCCACTACATACAATGTTTGGCATGATTCAGCAAGTGGTTTTTTTCTCGCTAATGAAGAAATTATTTGAAATTCAATTCTTGAATGTACCATACTATATTTCCTCTTTCTGTAACTTTCTTCTGCAAAGCCAATCCTGTGCATTCCCACATTACACCCACCTCATCAGTTCTCTCACTGCTATCTTATACCTTGAATCCTCTCTAAGATTTCCATATTCACATCTGTCATGGATATTACCTCCGTTCTCCATAATCCAGATACATTTTGAAAATATTCTTAAACAGTGACTATTAAGTTTGACATACATAAACACTTTCTTCACTATTCTTTTGTTAATAAAATATTAGTCTCAATGTACAGTCCATTACTTGAAATATGTTCCTATTTACATGGAGTGGATAAATTGTATGCAGTTCACTCAAACACATCCTGAAATTATGTTCACCATGATAAAATGAATGAAGGTGAGCACTGTTTAAATTTCTAACTCAGCACAACAGCTTTTGCTAAGTTAGAATGACACATTTATTCACATCAGCAAATATATAACTCAAACAAAACGATAATTCCTCATATTCTCATCTGACATATCTTTGGCTTTACACAATTTACACATGGCATCTGTCTAGCTCTTTTGCTGATTACTTATTCTCCCATCTTTTCTAACCATACTACAGGATAACTTCATCAACCTATCATTAACCTGGTGTCCTAAAACCCATATCATCCGCAAATTGTTTTGTTCATACATTTTCCTAGTTATTTCTTTATATTAAGTATAGCTTCCTCACATTCTCCTTACTCAAACTAGACATATCCACCTGTAAAGTTTTTATCTTTAACTTACATGTTGTACAGAAAAATTTACAAAGCATTCCACTTTGCAAATTTACTATACATTCCATAAATATGAGGAATTAAACTCTTAATGTTGAAAAAAAAGATAAAAATGCTTCAGTTTACTTTTCAATTCTACTGAAACTTAATACTTATGTAAAACAGTCCCAATTTAAAGCCAAATAAACTCAGAATGCAGAACAGGGGAAAAAAATACTTCCCACGCATTCCTCACATGTCGTAGAAGGCTACTAAAGGGGACGGGAGCGGGGGGGCTAGAAACCCTCTCCTTCTTGTATTTTAACTTTATAAAAGGGGAAACAGAAGACGGAGTCACGCGGGGAGTGCTCATCCTCCTCGAAGGCTCAGATTGGGGTGTCTAAATGTGTGTGGATGTAACCAAGATGAGAAAAAAGGAGAGATAGGTAGTATGTTTAAGGAAAGGAACCTGGATGTTTTGGCTCTGAGTGAAACGAAGCTCAAGGGTAAAGGGGAAGACTGGTTTGGGAATGTCTAGTGAGAGGACAAGAGCAAGGGAAGGAGTAGCACTACTCCTGAAACAGGAATGGTGGGAGTATGTGATAGAATGTAAGAAAGTAAGCTCTAGATTGATATGGGTAAAACTGAAAGTTGATGGAGAGAGATGGGTGATTACTGGTGCATATGCACCTGGGCATGAGAAGAAAGATCATGAGAGGCAAGTGTTTTGGGAGCAGTTGAATGAGTGTGTTAGTGGTTTTGATGCACGAGACCGGGTTACAGTGACGGGTGATTTGAATGCAAAGGTGAGTAATGTGGCAGTTGAGGGAATAATTGGTATACATGGGGTGTTCAGTGTTGTAAATGGAAATGGTGAAGAGCTTGTACATTTATGTGCTGAAAAAGGACTGATGATTGGGAATACCTGGTTTAAAAAGAGATATACATAAGTATACGTATGTAAGTAGGAGAGATGGCCAGAGAGCGTCATTGGATTACGTGTTAATTGATAGGCGTGCAAAAGAGAGACTTTTGGATGTTAATGTGCTGAGAGGTGCAACTGGAGGGATGTCTGATCATTATCTTGTGGAGGCGAAGGTGAAGATTTGTAGAAGTTTTCAGAAAAGAAGAGAGAATGTTGGGGTGAAGAGAGTGGTGAGAGTAAGTGAGCTTGGGAAGGAGACTTGTGTGAGGAAGTACCAGGAGAGACTGAGTACAGAATGGAAAAAGGTGAGAACAAAGGAGGTAAGGGGAGTGGGGGAGGAATGGGATGCATTTAGGGAAGCAGTGATGGCTTGTGCAAACAATGCTTGTGGCATGAGAAGAGTGGGAGGTGGGCAGATTAGAATGGGTAGTGAGTGGTGGGATGAAGAAGTAAGACTATTAGTGAAAGAGAAGAGAGAGGCATTTGGATGATTTTTGCAGGGAAATAATGCAAATGAGTGGGAGACGTATAAAAGAAAGAGGCAGGAGGTCAAGAAAAAGGTACAAGAGGTGAAAAAGAGGGCAAATGAGAGTTGGGGTGAGAGAGTATCATTAAATTTTAGGGAGAATAAAAAGATGTTTTGGAAGGAGGTAAATAAAGTGCGTAAGACAAGGGAGTGGCAGATATAGGGTGTTTTGGTTGAGGTGGTGTGCCAAGAGAGGGTTAGGGAAAATGATGTGGTAAACAGAGAAGAGGTAGTAAAAGCTTTAAGCTTTGCGGACGAGTGAAAGCCGGCAAGCCAGCCGGTTTGGATGGTATTGCAGTGGAATTTATAAAAAAAAAAAGGGGGTGACTGTGTTGTTGACTGGTTGGTAAGGTGATCTAATGTATGTATGATTCATGGTGAGGTGCCTGAGGATTGGCGCAATGCTTGCATAGTGCCATTGTACAAAGGCAAAGGAAACAAAGGTGAGTGCTCAAATTACAGAGTTATAAGTTTGTTGAGTATTCCTGGTAAATTATATGGGAGGGTATTGATTGAGAGGGTGAAGGCATGTACAGAGCATGAGATTGGGGAAGAGCAGTGTGGTTTCAGAAATGGTAAAGGATGTGTGGATCAGGTGTTTGCTTTGAGGAATGTATGTAAGAAATACTTAGAAAAGCAAATGGATTTGTATGTAGCATTTATGGATCTGGAGAAGGTATATGATAGAGTTGATAGAGATACTCTGTGGAAGGTATTAAGAATATATGGTGTGGGAGGCAAGATGTTAGAAGCAGTGAAAAGTTTCTATCGAGGATGTAAGGCATGTGTACGTGTAGGAAGAGAGGAAAGTGATTGGTTCTCAGTGAATGTAGGTTTGTGGCAGGGGTGTGTGATGGATGGGATTGTTAGGGAGGTGAATGCAAGAGTTTTGGAAAGAGGGGCAAGTATGCAGTCTGTTGGGGATGAGAGAGCTTGGGAAGTGAGTCAGTTGTTGTTCGCTGATTATACAGCGCTGGTGGCTCATTCATGTGAGAAACTGCAAAAGCTGGTGACTGAGTTTGGTAAAGTGTGTGAAAGGAGAAAGTTGAGAGTAAATGTGAATAAGAGCAAGGTTATTAGATATAGAAGGGTTGAGGGTCAAGTCAATTGGGAGGTAAGTTTGAATGGAGAAAAACTGGAGGAATGAAGTGTTTTAGATATCTGGGAGTGGATCTGGCAGCGGATGGAACCATGGAAGCGGAAGTGAATCATAGGGTGGGGGAGGGGGCGAAAATTCTGGGAGCCTTGAAGAATCCATGGAAGTCAAGAACATTATCTCGGAAAGCAAAAATGGGTATGTTTGAAGAAATAGTGATTCCAACAATGTTGTATGGTTGCGAGGCGTGGGCTATGGATAGAGTTGTGCGCAGGAGGGTGGATGTGCTGGAAATGAGATGTTTGAGGACAGTATGTGGTGTGAGGTGGTTTGATCGAGTAAGTAATAATAGGGAGAGAGAGATGTGTGGTAATAAAAAGAGTGTGGTTGAGAGAGCAGAAGAGGGTGTTTTGAAATGGTTTGGTCTCATGGAGAGAATGAGTGAGGAAAGATTGACCAAGAGGATATATTTGTCAGAGGTGGAGGGAACAAGGAGAAGTGGTAGACCAAATTGGAGGTGGAAAGATGGAGTGAAAAAGATTTTGAGTGATCGGGGCCTGAACATGCAGGAGGGTGAAAGGCGTTCAAGGAACAGAGTGAATTGGAACGATGTGGTATACCGGGGTCGACGTGCTGTCAATGGCTTGAACCAGGACATGTGAAGCATCTGGGGTAAACCATATAAAGTTCTGTGTGGCCTGGATGTGGAAAGGGAGCTGTGGTTTCAGTGCATTATTACATGACAGCTAGAGACTGAGTGTGAACGAATGGGGCCTTTGTTGTCTTTTCCTAGCGCTACCTCGCACACATGACGGGGGAGTGGGTTGTTATGTCATGTGTGGCAAGGTGGCGATGGGAATGAATAGAGGCAGACAGTATGAATTATGTACGTGTGTATATATGTATATGTCTTTGTGTGTGTGTATACATATGTATACATTGAGATGTATAGGTATGTATATTTGCGTGTGTGGACGTGTATGTATATACAGGTGTATGTGCATGAGGTGGGCCATTCTTTCGTCTGTTTCCTAGCGCGGGAGACAGCGACAAAGCAAAATAAAATAAATATATTTAAAAGAAAAAGCATTTTGTACCTGTTACTATTGACATTACAGGTTGTACCTCTTTAATCTGGTAACAATGGGACCTGACCACTGCCAGACAACAGACAATCCCAGAAAACAGAATTTGACCCTTAAGTCATACACAGTTGATGATCCAATCTCATACCACTCACACAAAGTCTTTACGTTAGTTCCTTTCTATAATTTTTTCAGTTACTCCACCTTCTCAAGCATATGATGATTTAAGCTTACACTTATTAGCACTAGCACCATCTTCTGTACCTCTTGGTCTCTTGGATGACATTCTGAAGGGCTAAGCTATTGCTGAATATAAATTAACATGACTGTTAATAAGCTTGGCTGCAGTGTAAACAGATTTTGGTGCCTTAGCACTGCTAACAGCATCACCATGGTGGCACATCCAAAAACTAATAACTTATGGCAGCAGATTCAAAATGTGCTGGACCATGGGAGTTACTGGAACACAGAGCACTGGATTAGAGAGGTACAACCAGTATAATTTTTTTTGTTAACTATACCACCAAATTTTAACATAACCATTTACTCTTGTTATTGCAATGCTTCCTAAGCACACAGAAATTTTTACATACATTACAGAGGCACTACAGAGATAAAAACTCTAATAGTGACCGAAAGAAACCCATATTCCAATCGACTCTTAAAATATTAATCATAATGAAAGAAAAATTATGAGTTTAGCCATAAACAATGAATTTATATGGATTCAAAGGTGCAGAAGCTTACTTTCTGCAAAACAAAGGTCAAAGCCAGCAATCTACCATGATCATGGTACAATTCACCTAAAGCAGTGTTGTCTAACCTTTTCACATCACATCACATGACACATCATACATATAAAGAAAACCCTCGGAACATCATACAGCTCTGTCTCATACCCATGTTAATATGCATGCCTAAACATTCTAACTCAACCTACTACCTACTTTCACATATGCTTTTACTATACCTAAAAAGAAATTAAAAAAATCCAAATTTTCATCTTACACCATAAACATTCTCTTTACATTGCATTCCTGTCTGCTTTATCATATACCCTTTCTAGATCCATGGATGCTGCACACAACCTCTTTTTTTCAGTATACTTGTCTGCTAACATTTTCATGCACACAATTTTATCTACATACTTTTCACCTTTCCAAAAAGTCTGCTGATCTTCTCTTACCCTGTAGCTATCTTCACCCTTTCATTAACAATTTCCCTACACATCCTTCCTCCTAAGCTCTGAAGGCACATTCCCGTAAGTTATCTTCACCATCCTTTCCTTTACATAAAGGAACTATCACTGTTCCAGTCCAGTCATTGAGTAGGCTTCTATTTTTGCTAACACAAACACATATGGGTTGAGTATCCCTTATCCAAAAGTGTTTCAGATTTTGGATTATTTTGGGCTTTGAAATATTTGCATATACATAATGAGATATGTGGAAAACAGGATGGTATGGAAACAAACACGTTAGAGCTGAGACATAACTCAGCATTTCAACTGTTTCAGCAATTGGTGGGACTGCGGTGAAAATGGTTTGTAATAAACTGGTGGCAACAGAGTGTCAGACCCCAGCATGGGCAAGTGAGGTGAGGTGTGGAATTTTCCACTTGTAACATCATGTTGCTGCTCAAAAGTTTCAGATTTTGAAGCATTTCGGATTTCGGATTTTCAGATCAGGGATGCTCAACCTGTATCTTGTGCATTCATCTCCTACCATATCATCTCCATTCTTCAATATTTTGTGTTTTTTTCTTCTATCCACTCGAGAGGCTTTTCCTATCTTTAACCAACTTGCAATTGCTCTTGTCTTATCCTTGGATATTGTTTCCTGAATTGTAATTATCCCTCCCTCTCTCTCCATTCTCCATGTTACTATCTTATTGTTATTGTTGATGTCATCAGCTCTTCATAGTATTCCTTCAACCTTTACAAAATTTCATCTGATTTAGGCAAAGGGTACCCTCGAGCATTTGTTATTCTTTCACTCCTACCATCTCCCCTCCATTTTCATCTTTTTCTTTTTCTTCTTTTTTAATTTCCATTTCAATATTTTACTCTCCAAACACTTTTCACTTAATTTTCTTCCAAAATCTTCATCTGCTTTTTCTATTCCCTTTCCTTGTCATCCACTTAATCTTCTTATATTTCATCCTGTCTTTCTTACTCTGCCAAGCTGTGCAGAAACTTCTTTTACAGAAATAATTGAAATATCTAGAAATAAAGAAAACATGAACTTTACTCATATAACACTCATAGTCATGATAAAATTTTACCACGTGTGCTGAAGGTGTGCAGATACACGAAGTACAACACTTGAAATACTGTTCAAGATGTGACGTGCAAGAGAGACAAAGGGTGAAGAGGCTAGAAATGGGCAAAAATAGAATCTAAATATAAGAAAGGAGACTGGGAGCAGGCATTGAACTACAAACTAGTCTCACTAAAGTGGTGTGTAGGGTTCTAAAAAAGATTATTACATATCATGTGGATGACTTTATATGGAAAAGGAATTACCTAAGCAAGAGACAGCATGGCTTTAAGGAAAGGAAATCATAAGTAACAAACTTCTTAAGAGTTCTACAAGAGTGAGCCTAGTCCTAGACAAAAGGAAGGGCTGAGTGGACTGTTTGTATGTGGACTGCCTGATAGCATTTGACACCTTGCTGCAGAGGAAACTGATCTATGATGCTGATTCCCTTTGGGAACTCCCTCAATGTGGGGTGATCATGGCAAAAGTCTTGACAATTGTTGAAATCCAGTTCCGATTCTTGGCCTCAACCTTAACAGGCCACTGGAAAAGGGCAATTCGACAACCATGTTTTCAGAGGTTCCCCCTAATGTTCCTACCAACTATTTCTAAAGTGTCTACCTAATTTTCTGCCTAGTGTTCCAACCCACTTCTTCTACCTAATGCTCCCAGCTAATGCTCTGACCTACATCTTCTGACTATTCCTCCTACCATTTTGCTAAAAGGTAGGGCTGGCCCAGAGTACTCACTGAAGAAAAATCTGAAGTTATGAAGGATGAGTTGCGTGAGTTAAGTCTTGTCAAGGGTTATAAGTGACAAGGAGAGATTTTATGACTGTAGACAGAATTCCAGCAGTCCACATTTGGGAGAGGGAGGGTGAAAAGACAGCTATCTGGGTCAAAGAGCAACAACTTGACAACTATTGAAGTGCTGGCTTACTACGTAGCCATCACTAGCCCTCCCAATACTCAGGCAGGTAGTATTGGTAATATACCTCCCTGGTCAGTGGCTGCCTACTAACTACTATCTTGATCACCAGGCAGGAATAAGGAGGAACTCCTTCAATGGACAGATTATCTCAGAGGAAGGTAAAGAGGATGCCTATTAGGAAAGCTTTTTCCATATGGGTCTGATTCAACCCAAGCAAATGTAAAATAATCATGATAGGAAAAAGTAATGAAGGTCACAATGTGATCATTAACCAACAGGAAATAAGCTTCAGGATTCTGAGCATGAGAGGGACTTGGGAGTCAATAAAAACTCTAACTGTCACCATAGTCCCAAACAGAAAACAGTTAAGAAACTGTCTGCTGGAAAATATCAGAATAGCCTACAAATATAAAGAGAAGTAAATATTTTGCAAGCTATTCAGATCTTACTTAAAGCCAAACAAGAATATGCTTCTCAGATTTGGTCATCATACCTAAAGAAGCATGAAGAGTTAACATAGAGGGGCTATGGGAGGGCAACAAAGATGATACCAGAATTAAGGGAACTAAGTGACAGGGAAAGGGTAAATGCTTAAAATTTGCCCACCTTGGGAGATAAAAAAGTTAGGAGTGACCTGATCATAAACTTAAAATTTTAAAAACAGGTCAACAATTTATACAGTGAAAAGTTTTTCATGAGATGTAGGGCTGTTTAAATGATGTAAAACAATACTTATAAAGCATAAGAGTGGTGGATGAATGGAACAAAATGATGGAGGACATGGTTACCACAGACAGCATACATGAATTTAAGAAGTTGTATGACAGTAAAGAATGTTAAAGAGATGGGGCACCATGAGTGTAAAACTTTCTCCCTGTATAGCACAAACAGAAAATTACCTCCTCTTACCTTCTTACCACATGCATTCTCTACTGCTTCTATTCTGCTCTCCCAGAGATCAACCTTAGGTGTCTTCACTTTGAATATTTTTTCCTCGTCGTTTTTCTGATTCTCAGTCATTATTTCCTTCACACAATTTCTCAAACATTATCCTTACCACCTAATTTCTTCTATCTAGCTTTATCTCTGATGCCCATTCCCTCCAGGAGCTCCCATCAAGGGGTGGCCACAGTAAAAGTCTTCACTTGTCCTTACATGCTTCCCTTGCATAGACCATTCCACATATTCTTCCACCATTCCTCTCCCTCCAGTATTCCTTCACCCTATTTGCTTATGTTACAGGTGGTCTTCCTCTAACACCAACTCCTTTAATTGTACTATCATACACCCTCCTTGTAAATTTTCAGTCTTGCATTCTTTCCACATGCCCAAACCACCTTAAAATATTATGTTTCATCTGTCTCTAACGTTCCACAATTCATTCCTTGCCATACCACATCTCTCATACACCCCTTCACTTCTTTCTTCCTTCCATCTAGTCACACCACATGCTCTTCTCAAATAGCTCATACCACAGCCTGTGACACATTCCATGTCCATGCTTCGGCTGCATCCCTTAATCCTCTCTTCACTTCCATACTTACATATCTACCCTTCATAATTTTATTAAGGGACCCAATGACACTTCTAACCTATACTGCTCTCTCCCTTATCTCTCCTTCCATATCAGCAAAGTTACCCAAGACAGCTCCTAATTACTTAAATTCTCTCACTTCTTCCAGTCTTTCCCCATAACCACAGCACAATACAGTTCACTTTCTTCTTTCACTCTCAAAGTTTTATAAGATTTAGACTTTAACTATGTTTTCTTTCAAACACCATGTCTTTACTTTTACATGCATTTACCTTTAATTACCTATGATTACAAACATCATAAAACACACTTACAAACTTCTACAACTCCTCTTCACTCTCAGCAAACAACACAATAGTATCAACAGCAAACAAACTTACCAATATCCAACATATTGTAAAGTCAAACTCCATCTCTGCACCATTCTTTATGGTTTTGCTTTCATCTATCTTATCACTCCATCCATATATATATATATATATATATATATATATATATATATATATATATATATATATATTTTTTTTTTTAATACTTTGTCGCTGTCTCCCGCATTTGCGAGGTAGCGCAAGGAAACAGACGAAAGAAATGGCCCAACCCCCCCCCATATACATGTATATACATACGTCCACACACGCAAATATACATACCTACACAGCTTTCCACGGTTTACCCCAGGCGCTTCACATACCCTGATTCAATCCACTGACAGCACGTCAACCCCGGTATACCACATCGATCCAATTCACTCTATTCCTTGCCCTCCTTTCACCCTCCTGCATGTTCAGGCCACGATCACACAAAATCTTTTTCACTCCATCTTTCCACCTCCAATTTGGTCTCCCACTTCTCGTTCCCTCCACCTCCGACACATATATCCTCTTGGTCAATCTTTCCTCACTCATTCTCTCCATGTGCCCATATATATATATATATATATATATATATATATATATATATATATATATATATATATATATATATACACACATATATTCTTTTCTTCTTTCAAACCATTCGCCATTTCCCGCGTTAGCGAGGTAGCGCCAAGAACAGAGGACTGGTCCTTTTTTGGAATATCCTCACCTGGCCCCCTCTGTTCCTTCCCTTGGAAAATTAAAAAAAAAACGAGAGGGGAGGATTTCCAGCCCCCCGCTCCCTCCCCTTTTAGTCGCCTTCTACGACACGCAGGGAATACGTGGGAAGTATTCTTAATCCCCTATCCCCAGGGATAATATATATATATATATATATATATATATATATATATATATATATATATATATATATATATATATCTTATTATTTTGCTTTGTCGCTGTCTGAGTTAGCAAGGTAGCGCAAGGAAACAGACGAAAGAATGGCCCAACCCACCCACATACGCATGTATATACATACACGTCCACACACGCAAATATACATACCTATACATCTCAATGTATACATATATACACACACACAGGCATATACATATATACACATGTACATATTCATACTGTCTGCCTTTATTCATTCCCATCGCCACCCCACCACACGTGGAATAACAGCCCCCTCCCCCCTCATGTGTGCGAGGTGGCGCTAGGAAAAGACAACAAAGGCCCCATTCGTTCACACTCAGACTCTAGCTGTCATGTAATAATGCACCAAAACCACAGCTCCCTTTCCACATCCAGGCCCCACACAACTTGCCATGGTTTACCCCAGACGCTTCACATGCCCTGGTTCAATCCATTGACAGCACGTTGACCCCGGTACACCACATCGTTCCAATTCACCCTATTCCTTGCACGCCTTTCACCCTCCTGCATGTTCAGGCCCCGATCAATCAAAATCTTTTTCACTCCATCTTTCCACCTCCAATTTGGTCTCCCACTTCTCCTCGTTCCCTCCACCTCTGACACATATATCCTCTTGGTCAATCTTTCCACACTCATTCTCTCCATGTGATCGAACCATTTCAAAACACCCTCTTCTGCTCTCTCAACCACACTCTTTTTATCACCACACATATCTCTTACCCTATTATTACTTACTCAATCAAACCAACTCACACCACATATTGTCCTCAAACATCTCATTTCCAGCAAATCCACCCTCCTGCGCACAACTCTATCCATAGCCCACGCCTCGCAACCATAAAACCCTTTTAAAACCCAAATATTCCTTCAAAAAATACCCATTTTTGCTTTTAGAGATAATTTTTCTTGACTTCAACACATTTATCAAGGGGTCCCAGGGTTTTTGCTCCCCCCCCCACCCTATGATTCACTTCCGCCCTTTCCCTGGTTCCCCTCCAAGCCAGATCCCCCCTCCCAGATTTCTAAAAAAACTTTATTTCCCCCAGTTTTTCCCCCTTCAAACTTACCTCCAAATTTTACTTGGGCCCCCAACCCCCACTGTGCCTAATAACCTTACTTTATTCACATTTTTCTCTCAAATTTCTTGTTTACAAAACTTTACCCAAAATCAAATCCCCCAAACTTCAAAAGTTTTCCACATAATCAGCCACCAGCGCTGTATCATCAGTTTAAAAAAAAAATTTTTGAACCAAATTTTGTGGCATTTCCCCCTTTTTTTTAAATTTCCCTTTAACCCAGAATTTCGTTTTTCTAAAAAATTTTTTCTTAAATTTTTCCCCCTTGTATATATATTCCCCTATCAATCTATCATATCCCTTTTCCAGGGTCCTTTAAAAGTAAAAACAAATCCTTTTGCTTTTCTAAAGTATTTCTCCAAAACATTCCTTAAAAACAAAAAACCTGA